>NC_083645.1:1800000-2100000 GCF_963576545.1 Limanda limanda | reverse complement strand
CAGACCAGAGAGATTTTTCACTGTGGAGAGACTGGGTCATTTCAGTCAGGCTCCTGTTGCATGAAACCTTTCCGGAAGAAAAAAACTGGCATTAGCCTCGGCTACCAGTGGAGAACGCAACATGGATAATCAATTAAAAGTGTTGCTGACCCTGTTTTCTTTGGTAACAGATGTTGTGAAACAAACAACCACATGCCATCTGTTAACACTGCAAAATGCCAAGCATAGGTGGGTTTTCATGTGATATGCATTTAGTCCTCGAAGTATATGGTCGGGGATTAAAAGTCATACAAGGCTAAATCTTGTTTTACTTTGAAAAGCTCAGTATGGATGTTGCTTCAGTTAGCATCAGTGAATATCACCATGGATCTTTCTGTATTTAAACTTCCTTTAGAAGCAAAGTAATACAGTGGTAGCCCTCTACTGAAATTATCAATCAGAATACCTTAATGGTGCCAATGTGATTGAATGTAAACATATATAGGGTAACAGAAAGGCAGGGCTCAAGCTGTAGTAGCCCACAGCTAAGTGACTCCATGGCAACATTAATCTTAAACTACCCTACCCATTGACCACAATTAGTAGGGCCTATGGAATATGTTAACCAGTTTAGCTTGAATCATATCAATTGTTATGCACATTTTAATTACAGAATATTTTTTCTTATGATGCATATTTCTAATGGGGTCATCTCAACCAGAGAAATCAACCGAGGCCACTGTTTGATTCTGTTCTCCACAACTTCTCTGAGAGAAATTATGATCCTTTAAAGCGCGCGCACACACACACACACACACACACACACACACACACACACACACACACACAGCCATGGCAATACACTACCACACTGCTTACACAGGCATTAACATATGTATTTAGAGATGCACTCTGAGGAAAATATATATATATATATGCTCACACACAATCACAACACACACACACACACACACTGATGTGGTGCTCAGTTGCAGCCTGCTCAGGGGGTAATTATGCGGATGATGTTGCACTGTCTGTCTGATGCATCCTGGGGATTATTTAAATGGTCAAATGAAGTGATGTACTACGGACCAACAAGTAGGCTCAGGGGAGCTTTAGCAATGGAGCGACTGTAATAATGTGTGTGTGTGTGTCGGTTTGTGTGTGTGTGTGTGTTCAGCCAGGTACAAGTTGCACTGAGTGTGTGTGGGAAGACCTGCTAAGGGAATCTCTCCCCTGTGGTGATGGGCTCAGCACTTCATTCTTTATTCATCAACAAGTGCAAGAGGAGGAAGCATTGAGCGGAACTGAGCACATACACACACTGAGCCATTGTTTTTAGGCATACCGGAGGCACCACTGAGGGACAGAAAACGCTGGAGGACTACAGGCTTATTGGATGAAATGTAAGCTGATAAACTCACAGGTAATAGTTTGGTTTGGGAGAGCAGTCTGGCTGACACAGTTCCAGGCACATAATGACTGGGGCAAGATAGTTACAAGGGAATTAACACTGAAAGGAATACAATAACAGCAACAGAGCTGCTGTGGTAAGTTCACTGAGATGATGCTGAATGAGTGTAAAACCTCAGGCACACACTTTGCGATGTTGATTCCAACTCATACTGTTCAAGTAATTTGCATCACTCATGGAAAGCTAAAGCTCACAATTGATTTGTTCACACTTGCTGTGCTCCTCCAGACCAGTCAGGCTATTGTCACAGAGGAAGTAGAAGTTTGTCTGTTTTCACAATGCTAACAAGGGAGAAGCGATTTGCTTTGGCCATATGTGCCGAAATGGCAAAAATACTGCCAATGACATTTTCTCTTTTGGCTTTGTCTTGGTTTCAATCTCACTGTTTTGCCATTTGACAAAAGAGAGCTACGTTTCGGGAATGGGCGTGTGGCTATAATACAACTTTGCAAGGGCCTGAAGATGGCCGGTCAAAATGTCTGACATGTAAGAAATCCATCTATGCATTCAAAATTGATTGCTCCTCGCTACCCCTTGTACACTGCACAACAAAGGAATGGAAAAGCAGAAATTCAAACTTTGATTTGAGTCTTTCATGAAGAACTGCAGGAATAACATGCGGCTATGGTTAGTTCCAGGGCAACAAATGGTAGGTCAAAGTATCTGATAATAATATGTTTCCCACTGATGTTTGTTCAAGTTTGTTTTTAGGTCTGATTGTTTTTTTCGTAGTAATTTGTTGATATAAAACTGGGTTAAATGTCATGTTAACAGCTTAGACAGACTTGCAATTGGTCGAGCCCGTGTATTGGTGGGACCTTGGGATATTTGGGCTTTATTTTAGATAGTGAGAGGAAGTGGAGATGCGTTGTATCTATATATAGTCTATAGATTGGACAATATAATGTTAACTGACTAAATAAAGACACAACCCTTTTGTGTTGGTCAGTTTTTTAGTTATAACGATGATATCCATAATTCACCTGCCCTGGACCCACAACATGTACATTTTTCTTATGTCTCTGTATTGATAAGAATACTGGGTGTATGCTGCCATATTAGAGGGTCATAAAATACATTTATCGCTATATTTCAAAAATGTCTTTCCGAGTGTTGAAGAAAAAAAACACTCACTCAGTACTGCAGGGACCCATTCAACCCTACTTGTTGGTGGAAAGCTGGTGAAGGATCATGCTGTTGCTGCTGGACTACAAACTCCTACTTGCTGGTCTGGGTTCTGGGACCAACAATATAGGAAATGGGTGATACGGGGAAATGAGTTATTGTCATACAAATTGTGATTTGTGAATATGGGCTACACAAATAAAATTTAATTGATTGATTGATTGAAATGCTTATATAAACCTCAATGTAAAGTCTCATTTGTGAAGGTGTGTTCACAGTGACTGCTGAGATCACTTCCAAGTTGGTAATTGCATGTCGAAAGAATGCAAAGACAGACCTGGATGCAGATGTGACCGTGGTGACTTGAATTAAGTTAAAAACAATTTATGAAAGCAAAAGAAAGAAATAGAGTTTATATTTCTACATCAGTCCATATTTAAAATGAAAAACTAACAAACATAACTTCAAACCAGCAAACTAATGCATATGGTTTCAATTACTTACCGAAATTGCCAATCAAGATGATGCATCTGCAACGAATAACAAATGTAACATGGTCATTGTGACAGTTAAAGAAAGTGTGAGTGATAAAATATATAAAATCTTATGGTTTGATATATTTTTAAATAGAAAAGTAACCATTACTATTGTCCCTGTATTCAGTAGAGCAGGGTTTGCAATTAGGAAACTTTTGGACAAGATGGAATTCCTACAACGTTTTATAATATGTTGCCCTGTGTACAATGATACAGAAAGACAAACAAAATCTTGAATATTTCAGCTGAAATAACTGAGGTTCAAGGTGGTGATGGTAAATGGTTTGTATTTATATAGCGCTTTTCTCTTTCTGAGTACCACTCAAAGAGCTTTACCTAGTTACACACAGACACACACAGAGTCTGTGATGAGGGGCAGTTTCGGGTTCAATGTCTTGCCCAAGGACACTTTGGCATGGAGACTGGGGAAGACTAGGATGAAACCGCCGACCTTCTGGTTAGAGGACGACCGCCCAAACCACTGAGCCATAGCCGCCCTTTTTTTTTATCATTTTGAGTAAAGTAAAATCCAACTGGGAAGATATCACTCAGCAGTTTAAAATAATAATATTTAAAGAAAATAACAGGATTAGCCAACCTTAAATGCCAAGCCTAAAAGATATGGCGGGTTATGGTTTTTAAATGAATGAGTGTGACATCAGCCTTGGGGTTCCCATTTTCAGCTGGCTCGGCCTTCCTTGCTTTGGCTCCCTTGCATTCTGCAGATTTTGTTTCCGTCCCCACCGGTGCAGGTTTAGGTCTCATGGCCAGACGTAGGGAAGATCTTTTTACTCTGGGGGCACACTTTGCTTCGTTTTACCCATGTTTGCAGGCAGGACATGAACGATAGTGCTCAGACAAATACACCTTTCACAGCTTTTTCCAGGGAGAGGACACACAACAGCCAAGCAGTCGCTGTGTAAAATGATGTTGACATTCATGTCTCTTTGAGTTCATCTAAGTCTAATTGTCAGGAGACATGTACAGAACCTTTGATGTATGAAAGGCAGAGGTCTGACTCTCGTCTGCAAAATGAATTAATAAATAAATGTCTTCTATCAGTGCTAGATCTACCTCCCCCTTTTTTTGCATTTAATTTGTACACTACGTCGGGAAGAGGCAGCATGTATTGTTTTAAGTGTAGCGGCAAAATTAGAAACTGAAAGAAAGAGATATTCTACATACGTATGTATATGTCTGCCATTGAAATAATCTATTTAAAGATGGACAATATGACAGCTCCCAAAAGTGAACCCAAATTGTCTCAATCGCTACTTGGTGGCTGGCTACACAATTTTGTATTTCTCACCTTCTCTTTAATGGATGGGACATGGATCAAACTAAAACGCTAATGCAACTGAGCAGACTCTGGCTCCAACTGCACAAGATGGAAGTGTTCATATCGGGACGATTTGGGCTTGATTTCAAGGTAGTGGGAAGAAGTGGAGATCCATTGCCCGTCTTTATATGGTTAAAAGAGACAATGGGGGCGAAATACATTGACAGAAAACAGACTCTATTAGTCAAATTACTCTCATAACAATACTGTCGGCGACATTTTGTTTGTGGTATTGAAATTCAGTATTCAAGAGCATGTCCATCTTATCTTGTCAGAGCTCAGTTAACAACATGTGAAATGCAGGTGTCTTCAGATCTTTCTCTCTGAGGTTCACTCGCTTCATTAAAAACAACACTGGTGGTCGTGAATAGTCACGATCATGACACTGTCTAGACAATCTTAGCGTGCAAACAGAATTTAAGTTACTGAAAATCAAGCAAGACAATAGACAAGTTTATTAAACATTGACTTGGTGGAGGTAGTCAGAATTTAACAGATTAAATGTATATTTTTTAGGGTTCTCTAATTCAAATCAAAAATTCACTAAACCAAAAGCTACTGTATATTTAAGTTGATAGATTGGCTCAAATCAGATGGAAATTTTTAACGAAGTCCAAATAAATGATAATTAAAATATTGCTCAAATTCATTAGGTCAAATCCAGATTTTAATACTCAGATTTGAGGGATTACATATCTTAAAAGAGACTAAGAATCCCCTCTCCCCCACCAAAAAAAATCTAAGATTCAATGAAACAGATTCTGTGGTATTCAGAATATGTCAACATCCTACAAACACACTAACACACAGACACACACAGCCTCTTTCTCTCTCCTGAGTCAGCAAGGATTTGGCCCTTGATCCTGGAAGACCTTGTTGGATTGAACTCCCTTAACACTTTCATCCATAAAACTCCACACTGGAGCTACACAACACATAACTACCTTACAGTGCTGCTCTGCTGGAGCGGCTGGTGCCAAGTTATCGCTCCAAATTCTCTAAATATTTGTGTAATTGAGCAATGAAACAAAGAATGAGAACGAGTTTGTTCCAGAATAAAAACTGAATATACCAGCTCATCTATGTAAATTATGTGGGGGGCTATAAGCTATTTGTTAACTCTGAGAGACGTTTTATAAAAATGTATAAGTTTACCAATCAAAAAGGTTTGGTGGTATTAGTATTATAAAATCAAAGCTATAAAAAAATTTCTGTGGAAAATCTACAACTGTAGTCTTTGAACCAAATGTTAGAATAAACCAAAGAGCGCCAAAGATGTAAAGCTAATCTCCCTCTCTCTCTCTCTCCTTCCCTTTCTTCTGACCTCCTCTCCCCTTTTCCATCTGCAGACTTAAGGCCGGCGCATGCTTCTGCGTCGTCAGGGGCCCGCAGGCACGCAGCTGTAACGCAGGACTCGTTGTCATTCATGGTTCTCCAACCGTTGCGCGTGTTGCCATGCAATTCCCCGCCAGAACACTAGGCGCAGTGATGTTTTTTGTCGAAGTCGGCTCTTCTTCGTGTGTTGGACGAAGAAGAGCGATTTATTTACATCGCCACGGCGGCTCCGCAGAGCCTTTTTCTGGCGGAAAAATCCGCCGGTTAGTGACGGGTTATACTAGTGGACATAGTGTCGGATCTCTTCTGCCAAGTGCTCTTCTATCTGGTCCATATTCATTCTTCTAAATCTTCCGTGGTTTCCGGGCATGAACCGGAAATGATGTAGTCAGCAGACCAATCACAGCCCTCGCGGCCGGGTAACGCTTGTGGGGCTTTGCCGTCTAGTTAGAAAAATTGGCCGACGCAAGTAAGGACGTAGGAAGGGCCGTGAGGGGCCCGGAAGGGCTCTTGCGTCTCCGTTCCCGTGAAAACGCAGAAGCATGCGCCGGCCTTTATGGTTCTAGGGTGAGTGCTACGTGGGCCCCCATGGTGCAGTGCTGTATGTTTTGGGGCCACGGGGGTTCAGAGGCATAGGTGGGAACAGATAACGTAGCCGTCCTCTGCAAGCATTTCCTGACCTCCTGATCCCTAATGGAGGACAGCCAAACAGTGTTTCTGTTTCACTCTCACTCTCTCTCCTACTTCTCTGCCTCTCTCCACCTCTCACTTTTAACAAAATATACTGTAACCTTTGCGCTGGTGTGGAGGTGGGATGAATGAAAATAAGGTCCAGACTTCTTTGTTTTTCTTTGTTCACATTCACTCTGCTGGCCTTCCATTCATCTTTTCATATTGCTGTTTAATGACTTCAAAAGGTTTACAAAAGAAAAACAGAGATTATTCTCATTATTTTCTGACTTAAAGAAACAGTTAAAATGAGAATCTGAAATACATTCATTTTTAAGGCTGTTACACTGCCTCTATAGACTCTTTTATTCAGACTGTATTTGCTGTTTATGGACTGTTTCTATACAGGTCTTTATCAAACATCCCTTTTAGACACTGACATCACAGGAGTCAGGTGCATTTTGTGGTTCTGTGTATTGCCCGAGAACATTTCCACATGTGGAGGAGCTGGGAATCTACCAGCTCTACCTCCTGAGCCATAGCCCCTCTCTGAGAAGACCCTTCGTTCTGCTTTTTACACTGAAGCTGGCTAGGCAGCAGAATGTTGCCCCAGTGTGTGGATGTATAAAGAATTCTGGAATCAGAGGTGTGACGTGTAATACAACAGCATCAGCGTCCTGTCTAGCCGGCTTTACCTTTTACAACCACATCAATAAGGCTGTCTGACTACCTCTGGTGCTGCTATGGAGGCAGAACAATGGCATGTGGCAACGTCCCTGATGAAATACATTCTTGCTTTGGACTCCCTGATAACTGGCCCTGCCCTAACTCATTGTCCTCCTGATCAACTCTCAGAGGCACTGCTCGTTTATTTCCCTGCAGGTCTGACCTTTCCTAACTTCCTCCTGGATCTAACCTGTCCATTTGGAAAAACAGATGCCAGGTCCCAGCTAATAATAATAATAATCTGTTATTTCTTCCTGTTTACACACAGCAGTAGAGTGGGTACATTTAAATAAATATGAGCTTTACTGCTTACAAGGGAAAAGCAAAAAAAGATAGTAAATTGTGTTGAGTTTTTCATCTGTTGTTGGTTTTCAGAGCATTTTCTTGAAATAACTGCCCTCATTATATCCAATAGAATATTCATTAATTATTAATTAGAAACTATATTCTCCATTTAGAATACATGGTGTAATGAATTGTTTACATTACGTAAACTTTTTCAGACTGGGTATATATATATATTTGTAAAACTCACCTTGCCCTTCCCTAACCCAAACTTAACTATGATCATACATATATTATTGTCGCCCCTGCCTATAAAATCGTAGTCAAATATATTATTAGCTGGGTGCTTCATTCATAATTAGGTATGAGGGCAGAGCTTTAAAAAGTCCCTTGCAACAGCTCCTGCATGCATTTTGGAGACTTGGGATCAGACCCCTCTGCTCTGCTGCAGGGAGCCTCACATTTCACTGCTTGGTCAGACCATTTGTTCCACCTCTCTGATATCTTTTACGCGTAATGTAAGTTTCCATTTTTATGTGGATGTAAGATAAATCTTAGCCGTGACCCTGTTAATAGTCTCAGGGAAATTAGCACTTTCCTCAACAGCTTGGAAGATATTTATACCTTGTCTTAAAATGTCCTGCAGTTAAACACAAATAGAACCTAGAACCTAATTATTGTTCCTGATGCAGTGCAAACCCAGACCTCAGATATATACTCTGTAACTCACAACTAATCAAATAGCTGGGATTATATCTGTATTGCAGGCCTGTTTCAATCAGTGATTAGATGAGGGAAATATGAAAGCAGTAAAAACCTGGAGACTGTCACTCATGGATTCATTACCTCTGGTCTGGACCTCTAATGCAATGGTCAGTGGTAAACAGGGAGGAGAAATATCCTTCCAATGATGCAGAATGGAGAAATATCCATTCTGCATCATTGGGTTGCAGAATGTTCATTGGGAACATTCTGGATCCCAATGATGACTTTTGATTGCTCCTACAGCATTTTTGAAAAGAACCCCAGTTTTATTTATCAAGTCTTACATGGTTTGACCTGACCTGCCTTTTATTTTACTGATCTCTTTGTGTTTTATTTTTAGTTTACCTTACTGTAATGCACTTTGTGACATTCATGATGTTTCTTTGTGAAAATTTGTGGAAAGTCCTTTTGAATTATGTAGAATGTTTTGTATTACAAAAATAAGCTCTTCCATCCATAGTATTAATCAAATCATCATTATCCATAAAGCCCATTTTCACAACTCACAATTTGTCTCAGAATATATGGATTAACATGGTGCAATTTTCTCTGCCGTTAACCCTCAACAAGATCAAGGCAAAACCTACCAAAAACAAAAACCTTACACAGGGGGGACCTTGAAACCTTAGAGAGAAGCCACATGTGAGGGTTCCTGCTCCAAGGAAGGACAGAAGTGCAACAGATGCCCCATGTAGCAGAGCATGTCAATAAAATGACATTATTTACAACAGTGATGAGAAAAGACAGTATCTAACATAAAGAGAGAGGTTTTTAAAGTAATTGTACAGAAGAAAATGTCTGACAGTGAAGAAGGGAGTAGTGATAAGTATTGTAATGATAGAGGTATATGTGGTATATCTAAGCCAATCTAGTTGCAACATAATCCACAGTGAGCTGCCGCCATGATCCAGTTTGAAAAAAGACAAAATCAGCCTTAATTTCTGGCTGTAAAAAGTGTGAACACGTGTGTTTTGAAAATCTGCGGGAATTGCAAATATATCAACACAGTTGCAACTTACACTCAGTTTCATCAAATGCAAACACAACATCACACTACGACGTGCACCCAGCAAACTAACACAGCATCCTCTGCACAATACTGCTCTGAATTCCCACATTTCTGTGGAAAAGGAATGAATGGATTTGGACTTGTTACACCTCTGACACTCCGGCCCCTGTCGTTCACGATGACTCTGTAAATATACAGAGGCGGCCTGTCGCAGTAACAGCCTCCACATCACCGCTTTGCTCAGGATTCAAGTTTCCCCTCTCAACCTGCAGTCATCTCCAACTGCTCCAAACTTAGCAGTTGTATTGACACATGGCCTGTCAGAGTCGATTAAAGAAAAATAGGCAGGAAGCAAGGCCTACCCGGAGACACCTACACACGCACACGCACACACACAAACACACATACACACAAACACACACACACACAGAGCAGTAACTCCCCCCTGGCCTTGACTTTCCTCTCCGTGACTCAGGGGTTAAATCATGTGTGATATTGCTCCTGGCTAAACACATGGCAGCAGAGAGCGAGTGCAGGTTTCTGCCCCCTCACTGGCTTTTTACCTACAGCCCCATCACTCACACACCACTGCATATTTGTTTTCATAGTGTTCACTCACCTTAAAGTAAAGGCAGACTCTTAGTATTCAGGTCCATAAAATTGTTTTTTTTCCTCCTCCTGACACAAAGGATTTAATAGCATATGAAGAGAGGTACGGTTGCCAGGGAACCCATTCTGTCCGCAGTGAAAGATAGTGATATGTGTGATGTTCCAGCACAGTCCCATGCCTTCACTGTTAACATCAGTAATTATAATAATGTCAGAAAACATGGGAGATTTGTTACATTTTCACATACTGGTACATTTGTTAATTGATATCCTAATGTTTAAGCAGCTATTTAAGGTATCTCCCAATACCTTAGTATTGGAGGAGACTGGTGGCCAGTTGCAACATTTTTACTCTGTAGAACGTGATTGCAGACACTGTTTGCCTGACACAGGGTAGAACATAGAGTGGGACATAGAATGGGACACAGAGTGAGACACATATGGGAACACATAATAGGACATAGAGTGGGACACACAGTGAGACACAGAGTGGGACATAGAGTGAGACACAGAGCAGGACAAAGAATGGAACACATAGTGAGACACATATGGGGACACATAATATGACACAAAGAAAGACACAGAGTGGGACATAGAGTTGGACATAGAGTTGGACACAGAGTGGAACATAGAGTGAGACACAAAGTGGGACATAGAGTGGGACAAAGAGTGAGATATAGAGTGGGACACAGAGTGAGAGACAGAGTGGGACACAGTGAGACAAATCTGAAAACAAAGTAACACAGGTAAAGATCAAATAAACAAACGTGTTTATCCAAGAGTTAAAAGTCCAGAATCATGACAAGTTCAACATTTAAAGACGTGCACGGTATCCCTACTAAAAACAGTAGTTTGGCACTGACCCCAAACAACCTCAGTTCCTGCCTTAAAGAAAAATACCCCTCAAAGCCTTCCTGACCCTCCATTATATCAAAACTGGACCACAACAACTAGTGAGCTCCATGTCATAAATACCTAAACTGTCCTGATACATCATTAACTGGAATATCAAGGATCATGCTGAAGTGAGAAGTATTTAGCTGTAATGCGTCTCTGTGCCACAGAGATGACAAATGTCACGGCCCCAGGAAACAGCTGATATTTTCAGCCACGGTTTGACTCCCACTAGGTGACAGGACAAATCGGTGTCGGTCTGATTCCCAGACCAAGATGAAGGATTTGGCTTGAGCCTGAGCAGCCCTGGCGTGTGCCAGCACTCTTGCCACGTCAACCCAGAATTCAACCAGGAAGTCATGTGAGGACTGAGAAGAGATGGAGAAACACAGATAATTATTACAGTAAGAACTGGGTCATCTCATGTGTTTTTGGTCCTTTTCGGATAAATGGTTTTGAGAGGGAAAAAATCCAGAGAATGTAATAAATATGCAGTAACTGTGTCTATTGAAGATGTTTGCAATTAACCATAGTTTCCTTCAAAGTAATGGAACAAACTCTGCTTTCCTTTTTTAATTTTTAATGCACTTGCTGATTCTGAAATATTCCTGATAAGACAAGTTCATTTCTGTATTGCAAGTGGGCTCTAAAAGATTTAGATCACTCTAGTCAGTAATAATGAGTCGGGTCAGCAACAGTGTAGCAATCAAGTCATAAAAAGATTTGCATAAAGCTTATTGCTTAACTCAACTGTCATTTCAGTTTGACTCAGGTTCATTGAGAAACCTTTTTCTAATCAAGGCCTAATCTGAATTCATATAACATCCTTCATGGATCGTACTAAATTACTGAATATACAGTATATATGATATAAACAATATATGATTTGCTTTTATTTAACATTTATTGTTTTTGAAATTGTGTATTTTTCTTATTATACTTCTTTTATAAAGCATTTTGTGATTTTTTTTAGGCCTCAGCGCTGGAGGCTTTATATTTTGATTGGTGAAGGCATATAACCTTGTGTATTTCATCCAAAGGGGCTTTCAAAATAAACTTAACTTCCTTTATTTAATACATCAGACTTATCTCTCATTAGATGGTTGTAACTTCTGCTCTTTGGCAAGGTGTCTGATGTCGGATGGTAGGGATGATATATCTCAAGCCAAAAAAATGTAATCTTTGATAGAGCCACGCAATGCTTGCAAAGACAGTAATTTGCCCTTTGTATTAAACCTATCAGTGATTCCACAAACAAAAAAGGCCAGTTGCCCTGTGTTTGATATGTCTGTTGAGATAGATTAGGATATTTTATTAACTTAAATTAACGCATTTAGTTTAGCTGCATGTCGCCAGCTGTAATGACACTGACATTGGCTTTGTTTGTCCATTTCTCCTGAATAATGTGATATTCTGCATCTCCTTCTCTTTCTTGACATTCAATATGATGCTTGATAGCAATGATATGTATCACGTACTACATGTACCAGACATACACCCTGATGGACGTTTTAGTCTATTGTTCTATGTTATCATTTATCACTGAAAAAAATGTCGGGAAACCAGCTTCTTTTGTTTGCAGGTATATTTGACAAGAATGTTAAAAACAGAGACAAAACAAATGCTTTCCCGGAACGAAAAAGGTCAGCTGTCAGTCTACTCCAAATTAACTCTTTAGAAGGATTTGGAATCTTTTGGAAGATCTTTCCAAGAGCAGCAGGGTCAGTCACTGTCAAATCCGGTTCCTGTGTCGGAGGCTTTAAATAATACATCTAGGCACTATCCACACACTGTGCCAGCTGAGGGTAACCATATAGGTGGGGTTTAAATATGTTGTTGCACCAGTGAGTCGTCTGAGAAGGCTGGAAAACAAAATAAATATATCCAATTGAAAAAATGCCTCATGTTTTTGCCCCTGTAAAGTCTATCACTGTGCTTTAATTGTTTATGATCATTTATATATTCCACTTTACCATTGGGCATCAGAGTAAATAAAATTTGAATCATTAACAGATCAGGATTATTTGAGAGATAATACTAAGGTTTGTGGATTTTGATAAACTGGATATGAATATATTATACACTCACGCGCACAAACACACAGGCACACACCCACCTAAAGTGCTCTAGAAGTATAAAGTCTTAGACGTGCTATTGTTTTAGGGAAACATGAAAAAAGGGTCATAGATGTTTGTGTTATACTTTCACATTGGAAAGGCTAAAACTGGTACACACAACACCAAGTATGAGAGTACAGCGCTACAATGAATTACTTACAACAAAGACAGAATATTTACAAATTATTTGGAATTTAGAGCCTATCTGATAAACCAAAACTACCAAACCAGTTTGCAAATGGCCAATTTTGCAGCGGAATCCAGTGTCCAGGGGCATAGGAGAAAGACACCAGTCGGTGAAAATCCAGCGGAACAGGTGTTAGCAATATTCCCACTATTGATCTTAATTAGAATAAGACGTTTGTCACAGTGGCGTTTATATGAGTTGTTAATAGAACATTCCATCTTAATTTACCATGCACTACAGCATTACTTCCCACATAATTGCACCAGTTTTAACACCCTAACCTGAAATAGGTTAATGTATGATGCTACCGGAAACCAATTTGGGTGTTTTCTTTCTAATTTTGCAAAGGTTCCTTTTTATTTTTCCCTATTGTTTACAAGCAGTCATTGCAGCTGGCTGAGTGTGAGAGACTGAACTGGGTGATCCTGAGGCAGTGTAAGACGAGGTATGTTTAGGACTAAAGCAGGTAGTTACACAATCACAAAACTGAAAAGCATTCAAAATGACTAACAAGAGATTTCTGCCAAAGCAACACCACCACAAAGTAAAGCGATCGACCCTCTGCCAAGGAGGTGATGAGGTCAGATCGGAGGTTAAATACAGCAACCAGGTAAGTATGTGATTGACTCTGAGAAACAGGTGTATGATTGACAGGGAAGAGCAGAAACCAGAGGTCTGCTCTGATAACATATTTTACTTTTGCCACTGAAAATATTTGGATTCATGCTAAAACAGACTGTGAAAAAACTGGTTAAAGGTAAACCTGTATATCTTTATTCTCACAGTAATTCCGATCTTTTTGATGAAACTAAGGTTAGAGTTTCCAGAGAGAGAAGGCTGTTTGCACAGTGCTCTCTCCTCTCGTCTCTCCGCCACTTTTCTTCCTGTCAATGTTGCAAGCACAATACATCTCGGTTAGTGACCATCGGTTAGACACCTCTTGTCATGATGCCTTGTGGTATACAATGAGTCCAGAAACATTCTGACAGCACCACAAAATGGTGAATCCACCATATATTGGACTATATAGTAGTTAGTGAGTGATTTTGTCTGTTGGCTGTTTTATTTCCTGTATATGTCAATTTTTTTACAGTTTTTCTCCTCAGTGTTCCTTCCTGCTGCTGTTCTGTTCTCCAGATTTTGCTCATCTTTATTTTCTCTCTTGTTTCTCTGAGGGCTTTTGAGTTTGACTGTTCTGTTTGCCTGCCACCTGACTTATCCATAATAGTCAATTTTAAAAACTTTAAAACCAGTCACAGGTTTTAGACATGTAAGGAGCACAGATAAGAATTTTTTATAGTCAGTTTTTGATCAAGACTGAGACACACAACTATGAGCATATTAAATTATCATTACTTACATTTCTAGTATCGTCTAGTTCTCAAATTTCAATGCATTTTTGAAATGTGCGCTTAAATGGATCCATGCTACTGGTTACTGTAAAAGAGAAGCTGCTTCTTTGTGAGACTACTCAGAATAAATACACGTTTAAGTATGACTATAAGTTTAGGCAATACAGGTCATACGTCACATATGTGATTCAACATTAAGAGAGATCGATTTTTAAGTGTACTACCACTCATTTACAAAAACATTATATTGTAATGTTTTTGCATAGGGTTAGATGTATTTGACATTCTGATATCAAAACATTGTATCATATTCAATAGACTTTTAACTCAGCACTGAAATACTTGTGCCTTTTATGGTTGGTAGATGATAACATGAGGAGTGCATTTCCTCCCATCCTTCTTTCCATCAAAACCCACTTTTCTGACTTTTGTTATTTCAAATCATATCTTGTGCCAATCGTGTCAGTTTCTTTCCCTATTCCATTTAAGAGTAAAAGGTCAAAATAAGTTTCTACTAAACCTTTAAAGGTCTAAAACTTGGACGGCAATTACTGATGGGTCGTGACATCATGCTACACCAGAACAAATTAAAATCTTGTCGCCTTCAACATATGTTCCTATAAAACGACACTTGCATACAGAGGCAACTATTTTTTTGGAATGAATGAATGAGTGCTACATAAGTGTAGCGAAACTCTGGTTGAGGTTAGGGGAAATTACTGGTTTTGGTTAAATGCAAGTTATTAGATTTGTCTTTTATAGATTTTAACCAATACTGTGAGTACCTCAACATAATCATTAAAAGATACTTCTCTGTTATTAGAACAAGTTCATATGGTACTGCAGGATAGAATATGTTTGTGCCAGATTAATGCATTGGGTATGAGCATTTTACTGATATGTTATGTAGCCATGTATTTGTGAATGTTAATTCACTAAACTAGTGCAGAGCCTATTCAAAACATGCCTGTCTGGATTGGGCTGTTTACTTGGCCAAAGGTAATGCTGGTTGCAGATTTCTCTCTGAAGCTGTAATGCCCTGGCCTTGCTGGGTGCGATAGAGACTCGTGTGTGTGTCAAGGAATGTCTTGTTTTTCATGTCAGCGCAAATGTTACCAAGTTAGAACAGCGCATCTCAGGTATATAAAGCCCGGGGTCTTGCCTAGTTGTGCCGCATTACACATGTGCAGCCAGTGTAGCCCAGAGTAAAAGTGCCCTGCAGTAATTTAGCTTCAATAAGTAAGGACTGAGTGCGGGACTCAGTCTGTACAGCCCTGACACTGTGCCACTGCTGCTGCACAAAGAGCTGTTCACCTTACTAAAGTTTCGTGAAACCCCACTGAGTATACACATCCCCGAACTGGAGAATCAGTTTTCGTTGAATTGACAGGCTAGTGTCATGAATTCATTGTTGTCCAGATCCTTAACATCAATTATGTTGATGAGTCCAAGGGCGCAACGGACTGCTGGTCGTCTGTTAAAAGTTAATGATATTGAATATTTTGAGTGTCCAAATTTTACAAAATTTGATGCTGCCCTTCATTAAGTCATTAAGAATACACATGGCAAATATGAAGCTGATAAGATGAAGGGTTCTCAACAAAATATATAATCCACATGCAAAGATCGAGTGACAGGGGAGGTAACAGCAGTACTCTTAAATCCCTGTCATGTGTATGAAACCAGAGACTTATGCTTTGTGACATTGGAAGATGGTAAACTGTGGCCATAAATGGATGAACATGGTCAGCAACAAAACTGTGGCTACGGTGCACACTGGGGCAGTTTGCAGCCGAGTGTGAAGCTGTCAGGATGAGAATCAGCACCAAGTACAAGGTCATGGTCCTCTGCCAGAAAACAGTGGATCGGTCGCTCTGAGTAACTGCCCAAAGGAAAAGAGTTTAAGTATCTCCAGGTCCCGTTGACGAGTAAGGGGAAGATGGCGCGTGAGATTCTCAGTACAGTTTCAGGGGGTGTTGTACCAGAATATTGCGGTGAAGGAGGAACGGTGCCACAAGGCAAAGCTTTCGATTTACTTGTAGATCTATGTTATGACAGAAAGAACATGATTGTGAATACAAGCGGCCGAAATTAGTTTACTCCTTTTATCATCTGGCCTGGGAAAGCCTTGGAATCCCCAAGGAAGAGCTTGAAAGGTTGGCAGGGGGAAGGGATGTGTGGAATATCCTTCTTAGCTGGCTGCCAACGGGTCCCCATCTTGGATATTTGGAAATGGATGGATGGATGAGAGGATTGATGCATATGTTCAGTAATGTTTATGTGTTACACGTTATTCTATTTATAAGTAAAGGGGGACATGATTTTTAAATGTTGTATTACTTCAAATTACCACATCACAAAAAAGTGACGGTCCTCTATCACAGTCGCTTAGTGACGAGAAGAAAACAGCAAATATTGCCAATTTTTTTCAGTTTTTTAAAGTTATTTGGAAATAACATATCCCGGTTACACTCTGATTATGGTCTGTCGTTTCATCATTTCCTCTTAAAAGCACAGTTTTTGTATAAAAAAAAAAAGAGTGTACAGTTTTTGGCAATTAGTATGTGTTTCATACTGTCTGCAGTCCCTGTGGAATCTGGGATCATATCACGTATGCAGTCTTTGCTAGAAGAGACTGAACAGATTTGGACTGTGCATGTGTGTGTAACTGTGTATGCTTCATCTCGTCCTCCTCATCACCAACACTATCTGCCAACCACTTCAGCTGTAATCACCCTCACAATAAACTATTCAGGAAGCCCTGAAATCCAACTCTTCTCCCCGTCCCCACGCCTGCTGTTTTCCCTTTAAAGCAAAACCCCCCTATCCTTCTACTGACTCTTAACTTCGCTCTCCGCCTCCCACAAAACTCTCAAGCTCTTTGGAATGATCACATCTACTTACAGCACCTCACCCCCCCCCCCCCCAATCTCACCCCCTCCACTCTCCCCCCTGCACCAAGGACTAAAATCTTCAGCTTTTGTTCATTTTAAAATTTGAAGAGTGCTGCTTCACTTTGACCGTGATGTATCGCTGTGCTCACCCCCACAGAGCAGGCTTAATGTGCACTTAGTATGCAGGCCAGGCCTTCATTAAAATGCAAAGTGTGTTCTGGGAAAGAGAGAGAGAGAGCGACAGAGAGAGAGAGAGAGAGGGGGAAAAAAAGGTTGCTGCGCCGTAAACATGGAACTGTGATTTGCTCCGACAAGAGCTGGGCAAAACGGAGCCAAACACTCTCTCTCTTGTTCTCTCTCTCTCTCGCTCTCTCTCTGTCTCTCTACTTACAATGATGTCTCAGAACACAGCAGAATTCAGCAAAGTGTCTCAGGACCTGGCCTGAAGCGAAGCAGAACACAACACAACAGGATGGGGATTTTGAATTATGCAACTTAGAACAGAGATTCATTGTTACACTTTTAGCCGTGGTTAATCTCTCTAACTCTGTCTCTCCTTTGTGTATCCCCCCACCCACCCACAAAGACACACACATATGCACACACACACACACAATTTTTACTGATATACAAAGTGCAATCTTCCCTCTGCCGGTCCCACGGTGTTAAATATGCAGTGGAATGCTGTTGTGTCGAATGCTCTCATCCTCGAAGTGCACCGGGCCTAAATGTGATGCTAATAGAAAGAGAGCAGACCATTTAGTGAACACAAAACATTTACTTTGGTGATTTATTAAAACACAGACGCTTTACAATTGGATGCTATTCATTCAGTGTCTGGGAGCCCATGAGACTCCACCTTTGGCTTTCGGTCAGGGATTCCTACGGCGAGTGCACTGCAACTTCAAGGAAAGATATTTAAACAAAGACCATGTGCAGAGCTGAACCAGCGATGATTGTATCCTGTCAACGGGTTGGTGTGTGTGAATTCAAATCCTGACATAACTTTTTTATTCCGTGCCATAAAGCTCCACTGAGTCACACTGGTGCACTTGATGAGTTGTTCCTTTATTAGGATGCACTTACACTGTATTTTACTTTAACGCAATCCCACACTCACAGTTCAGCCGTCCCAGATTCTCACTGGAGCAACACCGGTCTCCTAATCTGTCGGTAAAAATAGCACCTTAAAATAAATTATATAATGATGATAATAATAAACATATACTGTACTTTTCTTAATAGGTTACAAGTTTGTTCACAAGAAAGAAAACATTAGAACAATCAAGTAAGTTTGTAAGAAAGCATCCAAAAAACACTGAATTATGAGACAATGAAAGTACTAAGCAAATCAAATAATGACCTAATAACAGTTTGTAAAAACAATGTTTTTATCTCCTAATAAATTATTCTATTGTCCTGCATCCCTCACTGCAATTGAGTGGTAGATCTGTGTGTAATTGGCATTTTAGTAGAATGTTACCACTTCTCTATTCAGATCTTGAAACATCCTTCTCTGTTGATTCCAACACAAGTGAACAGTTCTCAGTACAGGTGAGGATGCACTGATGACACCTAAGAACTGATCATTCAGTCCACTGTGTCTACATCCTTAGGAATACAAATGTGTCCTGGGCCACATTGAAGGACTGTCTACTCAGCTATCATCTTCAACTCATATTGATTTTCAATTTCTTGTTGCTATTCTCTCTCTGTCATGGCCGAGTGAGCGTGGAGCTGAGAGCTGTGTGTGAGTGTGAAAGGTATAGTGGGTTTAAGACTAACTTTACTGAGCTTTATCATTAAGGTGTATTTTTATTTGTTTGTCTTTAGTTGTCTAGTTGGTTTCCTGTTTAGATTAGTTTGCTGAGTGAGTGTGTGCGTGTGTGTGCTAACAGGCAGCATGCCTGTGGCTGTGGCAGCGGCAGCCGACTTTGAAAGGCTGACTTGCCGGCATGCCACCAAGCTGATCCCCTCAGTGGCATGTAGTGTGGCAGAGGCCACGCTGGCTGTGAGAGAGGTGGTCGGCTGTGACTCAGTCAAGTCGGCCTCCCGGATGAACAGGGCTATTGTTATGTTTTTGGATAATACGGCGAAGGTGAGCGAGGTGGTGGAGAAAAGAGTGGTGATCCAGGACAGGTGGGGGGGGATTATTTTTGCCAGGAGTTTTTTACCACTTTCTTTTAATGTGGAAGAGATTATTCCAGGTGTATTGTTAAAGGTGTAAGCTGAATATGAAAATGTCAAGTTGGTATTTTTAAATGTCTATGAGCCCACGAATGGGGTGGACTAGCCTGACGTTGTCATACTCAATTCTAGTCAGAATATGAGTCTGAGACCGCTCCATTGGGCTGTGATTATGGGGCGTGTTTCAACCCCACCAGGAAAAAAAATGCCTCTTTGCTCAATTGGATAGACCTACAACCAATCAGAGCAACGTAGTATGTGACGTATGTTTAGCGACATTGTGAGTTATTTACTAAGTCAGACAGTCAAGACTTTCTCTTACCATTAAAAAACAACACAGCGTGTTTCCTCATTGAGATCTTTATTACAAGATGAACAACTCTTGTGGCAGTTAAACGGAATCCGTTCAATGGTTACACTTATATGCGCTGCTGTACTCCTAAGCCCCGCTGAGAAAGCAGCTAGCCGCTGAGAGCTAGCTCAATTTTATGGCTCTCGACCTCTCAGTCCGGTTGTTGTCATGCCCTCACTCCCGGAACCCCTCACCCAGACCGGGGTCTGTCCGTGTTCCCTTCCCCGTGGACTGACAGTCCGTGTGCTGACATGAAGCCGAGCCGCGGAGGCTAGCTCCGGGCTGCTGCCTCCAGCTGCTAACATCCTCGCTGTGCTGCGTTCAGGGCAACCTCGTTCAGGGAAACCTCCTGCCACATAGCGAACATGCAATAGTTTTATCGATGAAAAAAATAATGTCCACCTTGTTGTGCACGCCGAGTTGCATCGCCATGTCAAAATTAATACGCTATCGATGTCTTCTAAAACAGACTCAATGGCAGCATCTTCACATCTCAGCTCTCCAGCGGCAGGCATGTTTGTGGAAAACAAAGTCAACCCAAGCGCTGTTTGATGACATAGTTGATTACGTAAGTGCTGATCACATATCTATGGTTGATCATCTGTCCATCATCGTATAAAGCCCGCCCTGACAATGTGATTGGTCCGAACAGCTTCTGTTCGGAGCATAATTTCTCCCCAATGGAGCGACTCCAGACCGAACTTCCCGACAGAAAATGTTGTGGGCGGGGCTAAGTTCGTCTGACACACAAGCTAGGGGTGGACAGGATGGCACTTTTAAATATTTAAGATGATACTGTTAAAACCTGTAGTGGTGTTGATTTTATGTTTTTAGGAAGTGATTTTGAGATTTCTGAGGCACATGGGCTGTCTGATGTGTGGAGGGTTTTTAACAGTTATCACAGACAATACACCTGGAGCCATGCCAAAGACAATGTTTTATCTCTAGCTAGACTGGATCGACTATTGTTTTAAACACCATTTAAATATTTTGAAAAGGTGTTTTATTCAGCCTGTGGGTTTTGCTGATCATTGTTTAGTCTCTTTCTCCATTTTTATTAGAAATGTTCTTTTAAAGAGCGCCTATTGGCATTTTAACAGCCCTTTTAAACGACAAGGCTTTTAGAAATGCTTTAAAGTTGTTTTGGTTTTCCCACAGAGAGAGCAGGTCTGCCTTCAGTAGCATTCAGCAGTGGTGGGACATTGGAAAAACACAAATAAAACAACTTTGCCAGCAGTTCACTCGCAATGTCAGCAGAGATTTATCGCGAATGCTGTGTGGGCCGGCGCCGCCACGCCCCCCCCCCCCCCGACAAGAGGTCCGCCGCTGGGCAGGGGGTGGCGGCGGCGGCGGCTAAAGACACACCGTCGCTGATGTGACGTTTTGTAATAAATCTCTTATTTGATTTTTGTGTTTGCAACTTGTGCAACAAGTTAATTGAGGAGCTGAAGGTGCTTTACGCACAGTACTGGCCCGAGGACGCAGGTGCGCAGTATGGAGAGACTGGGGTTGAGTCGCTGTGCCAGCGCTTTAACATTACCAACCCGCGCGCAGTCATACGGGCCTACAGAAAACACAGAGACTCGGATGGAAAAGACATCCCCGATGAACTGATGGAGTGACTTGTTGCTGTCAACAGCATTCCTATTGCGAGTGCTGAATGTGAGCGCGGATTTTCGCAAATTAACTTAATTTCACATCCACCATATCATCTTTATTCTTCCTAAATCTTATTGGACCACCCCTGGCTAAATTCAATCCAGTCCGTGAGGTCGTGGGTGGCCAAAGGACACAGAACTGCCACAGACACATGCAGTAAAACCTCCGGGAGGAGGAGGAGTTCCGGACATGGTCGTGATGAGGGGTGTTTTGGACTAAATATGATGAGCATACTGTCTATTAATAGGCCGCCGTGCCAATCTTTAAATAATAATAATGGAAGATTTATGTGATTTATTGTAAGCTTTGAACTTTTATTTTTTATGTTTTACAAGTTAGATCTATGTTGAGAAATGAATTGCTGACTGTAAGTCCCACCTGTGTTGATGTGGGCATTTGCCTGTGCTGTATAGCCTAAAATAATTGTAAATTATTGTCATAAAATTTATACCATGGATATTAATTGAAATTAAGGCTTGTAGGTCCCACAGCATTGTCAGTGGGCATTTGCATGTTTTTTTCAGCACCGTTTTCTGTATGCGTTCCGGGACCTGTGCCCGTCTCGTCACCCTCGCGCTGTCATATGTACTTTGCGTTCCGGCACCTTGTGATTTACAAATTAAGCACTGGAGACCGCTATAAGAGTGAGTGGTCAAGTAATCCAGATGTGCACAGCAGCTTTCTGAATGGTCTCCCTCAGGTCAGCAGGAGCAACAACACGGAGCTAGCCGCACACATTACTAAGGAAGAGCAGCACAGAGCCAACATGAGCCTGCAGAGCAGCAAAGCTCCAGGGATAGACGGCCTTCCTGCGGATTTCTTTAAGTCCTTCTGGAACATCTTAGGACAGGATTTGCTCGAGGTAGTCAACAACAGTCTACATAATGGAACGCTGCCTCTGAGCTGCAGGAGGGCCGTCGTCATCCTGCTGCCGAAGAAGGGAGATCTACAAGAGTTGAAGAACTGGAGGCCAGTCTCTCTGTTGTGCACAGATAACAAAATCCTGTCCAAGGCTCTGGCCCTCAGACTGAGGGAGGTAATGGAGTCCGTCATCCAACCTGATCAGACTTACTGTGTGCCCGCAGACTCTGGCTGCTTTTGGGTTCAACCAAGGCTTTACAGCCATGATCCGGGTTTTCTATACGGACATTGCGAGTGTTCTGCAAATAAATGGTGGGCTGAGTGCTCCTTTTAAAATTAAGAGAGGCAGGGCTGCTCTCTCTCTGGTATGTTGTACTCTGGCCATCGAGCCTCTGCTCCATAAGTTAAGGAAGGTTTTAAAAGGTGTGCGTTTCCCCCAGTGCAGTGTATCTTTTAAATGATCTGTGTATGCAGATGAACTTATCATACTTGTGAATACACGAAAAGACATCGATATTTTATCTGACACTGTAAATAACTTTGGTTTTATATCTTCTGCAATGGTGAACTGGGGGAAGAGCGAGGCTCTGATGATTAGAGGGAAGCTGGGGGATCGGCTCAGGCTGCCTGGAGGTCTGGCCTGGAAGAAAGAAGAGTCTTCCTGAGAGTGAGACCCACATTAGGAAAAATTGGGACAATGTCCTACAGATAGTCAAAGGTCGATTAATAAAATGGAAGTGTCTGTTGCCCAAGATGTCGTACAGAGGCCGGACATTAATAGTAAACAACGTGGTCTCATCTACCCTGTGGCACCGGCTGACCTGTGTTGATCCTCCACCTTCTCTCCTGGCAGAGGTACAACGGGTTTTAATATATTTCTTTTGGGGCAAGATGCACTGGATCCCACAGAGTGGCCTTTTCCTTACTAAGGAGAAGGGGGGGGACAGGGCCTGGTCCATCTGGCCAGCAGGGGTGCTGCCTTCCGCCTCCAGTTCGTCCAGAGATTGCTGACCGGGCCAAGGGACGCTCTGTGTAGACCTCTGTCCCGGTGCATCCTGCAACATTTTAACAGCCTGGGTCTGGATTTTAGCCTGTTTTTAATGAGCGAAAACAAAATAGTCTCACCATCTCTTCCTGGTTTTTAGAAGAGTGTTTTTAAAGTCAGGAACCTTTTAAAAAAAGAGCGACAGTAACAGGGGGACTCCCTGCACTGGCACCCTGTCCAGAGTGCTGCAGGCTGCCAGGATCTCCACACTGGGACAGGTGGCCGCTAACAAACTGGAGATCAGATCACAAAGAGCTATGGAGAGGGTACTTGACCACTGGAGGAGAATACTAGCAGATCAAGATATCTTGCGTTTAAAGTCTTTTAAAGATGGGTCCATTTCCCCCAATGTGGAGGACCCTTTCCCTGCCACTTTTCTGGCACTGGATTTAAAAGACAGTTCTGGACCTCTGGTGCCGCCGGCTCGCCCGGTCTCCCTGGAGGGAGCTTCCGGGAAAACTCTCTACAGACTAATGGTAAAAACACTTAACATTAAACAACTGAATGGACGGACGGACATAACTTGGAGGAGCTGTTTTGGTGGAGCCCAAGAATCCGGATCTCAGTGGAGGTCACTTTACAAACCTCCACTGAGTAAGAGACCCGGACACCTCCAGTGGATGTAGCTCCACGGCATCATGGCAGTGAACACTTTTATATCAATAATCCAGAGCACAGTGGAAGACATGCCCATTTTGTAGTGTGAAGGAAACTGTTTTTATGAGTGTCACCGTCTCTCTGATTTGTTTCTGTTTTTACAAGTTTTTTTTACCAGTTTTAAAGAGGTTTGTATTTATGGTTTTAAATACACTCGCCGACAAAAACACAAAAGCCAGCTTTAAAACTTTGATTTAGGGCAGGCTAAGATGGCCGTATACATAACCAGGAAGAGGAAGGTAGAGCAGACCGTCCGCATTGAGTCAGTCCCTGTCTGTGTCAACATGATTAAATCCAGACTATTGGTTGATTTTAGTTTTTATAAAGCAGCAGGTGACCTGGACTCTTTTACTGATCTGTGGTGCTTTCAAGATGTTTTATGTTTTGTGACAACTCGAGAACTCGTTTATGCAGATTATCTTGTGTGATTCTTTTATTTATAAGTAAATGTGTAATTTAAAATAATTTATTAGAAAAATAGTACTTCTCTCTCTCTCTCTGACACACACACATACACAGAGACAATCACGACAGACACAATCACATTCTAATGAATGAACTGACAAACCTTGAGTCATGTTAGCAGGGCCAAAGTGGCGACGTTACCGCAATTATTGGTAACATAAATAGGAAAAAAAGTAATGGGCCTAAAACTGACCCCTGTTGTACCCCATAGTTAAACAGATGATGCTGCTGAGCCTACAATATCTAACACAAGAAAAAATGTTTGATCTCATTGTTTGCTCTCTGGCATTGAAGCAGATTAAGACCATCAATAGTTATAGACCCAATGTACAAAGCACTTTTTCAGACTTTTAAAGCATTCAGGAAAAAGTTCCTCCATTGTTTGAATACACATCACCGATATGTTTTTTTCAGGCATCTGGTTGTTCTGTCGAGACAAATGAGTGCTTTCGATAAATGGTAAAGACCCAAAGTGGATAATCCAGAAAGACCCACACCAAAGATCTGACAGTCAAGTACTTGGTTCTGAATGAGGCTGGAAAAATACCTGTCTGCAATGCAAACCTATCACTATTGGCTATGGGATTAGAACAGCAGGCACATTGAGTGTTGAAGTGCCAACATCAGGTTCCAGAGCAAGGTAATTGGTTAAAGGTAAAAGTAATTGATTTTGTAGGATGCATTTTGGGCATGACTATGCTCATTTCACCAGGCCTAATGGTTAGAGTCATGTGGTTAAATTTTTAAGTGTAAAATGTGTAAAAAGTGCAATGATCAGCCATTTTAGGTTTTCTGGTGATTTTCCAGTATTTGTGAGCTGGTTTTACGAGCTTGCAGTTAAAACCACAAATAGCGTAGGGAAGTAAGTAGAAACTGAGGCACATGGTCACACACATTGTTAGTTTGGTTGGATGTATGTATTGGATCCACTAAATTTGTACTGGGCATATGCAAAATAATATACAATGTTTATCAGTTGTCACTGATCCAGTTAAAGTTCTTCATCTCTAACCTTATATAACTCAGTGTTTCTAGTATTTATTCAGTAGTGGTGAGTGAAACCTGTAACCACTGCAATCTTGTGTAAGACATATCAACTTATCTATCACTGTTATGACATGTATTGGATAATTATACATATCAAATAAAGGCTAAATATTAGATAAATAAAAAACAGCAATTGAAAAAAGCTTGTATATCTATAACATAATATAATTGTCAAAGTTTAAAAAAATGCTTCAATTACATCATTCAAATATGTTTATTTATTGATGAAATTTACTCAGCAATCAATTATCAGTTGCTGACAAAGAAATGGGCAAATTAAATTCAAATACAGAAACAGGATACATTTTACATACCATAAAACCTGATGAACATTGGGCTGCTTAGCCAATATGATAGTCACACATTAAAACTCCCCTTAAGACAGTGATTCTCAAACCTCATAACAGGTGGGGCGCGCGACCGGGAGGACGAAAGGTGAGGCGGAACTATTATTATAGCCAAACTAATGTTTTGACTTCTACATCTCTTTAACAGCGGGGCATTAAACAAATCGCTCTTTCACCGTAGCCAGAAGCCGGCAGCTCGCGGCTTCAGCCCCTCTGCAGCGGCTCCCTGTGCAGTGTTGTGCACGTCGCGCACACACTCAGGCCCCGGGGCTCCGCCCCGCACCCACTCACTCGCTCAGACACACACACACAGTGTAGAGCATCGTTCACGTGAAGCAGCCGACTGCGGTCAAGCCAGCCGACACTCGCGTCTCTGTGGTCAAATCAGCCGACACAGAAATTCTACTGCACTCATATACTGACATTTATGGTAAACACATCCTAAATGCCCAGACCGGGAACGGCAGCTGAGTACTCGAAGTTAGAGGAAGAACAAATGTGGGCCTACGTCCGGTTTTCAAAATAAACTGTTAACATGGAGCCTATAAAAAAATGCATAATTGAAAGTAAAATGTATTGGATTATATTCAGAAGAAGTATATATCGTCTTACCTGTGTCATTTTTATGAATAACATTTTTACTGTATCAATGAAGAGATTTTACTAAATAAAAGTCACACATTTGTAGCTTCAAGTAGGTAATTTCTGGATATTTCAAAGTACTATAAAAAGAATTGCTCAATAATTCCAGAGTCAGGACTACCCACACACTGAATATCAGACGGTCAGGGACAAACAAGAGACAATGTTCAAAAACCAAGTTGAAAAGAAAGTACGATGAAACCTGTCTTGCTCTTGGGTTCACAGTCAATGTGGTAGGACATGAGGAGAGACCAGTGTGTATTTTATGTCTGAAAAGTGAAAACTCTATGAGACCAAACAAATTAAGAAGACACTTAGAAACATTACACCCCAGTCACATGCATGTGTTCTTTTTAGTTGAGCTTTATCATCTTTGTAACAAAGTGATTTTAATTGAATTAATTTTTTCTCTATTATTAAAAAAGTACAGACTGATGGAGGAATGTAGTGATAAATATCACCAAAAGAACTTCAATTATGTTGAATTTAAGCAAAGTTATGGCACTATTTTTTTAAAGAAGCGACAAATGTCACAAAAAGTTGTTTGAAAAAGAATTTTTCAAACAACTTTTTGTCAGAAATTCATGATGGTAATGTGGATTTAATGTTCATGTGTCTGTTATGCAAATAGTTCCTATTGACAATACACCACTGTTCACACACATACACACTTTAACGTGTAGTCAGATACACATAGCGTAAACACACAAACATAACACATAGTTCTTCTCCTGCTTCTCAATCTCAGAATGTTTCATACTCCTTAAAAAGGGAGTCTGCCATAGCGGACAGATAACAGGTTCTCAAACCTCTAACTTCATGAATCACTTCATTATATTAGTTCTGAGACATCCTCTCCTGTGCATGGTATGTCCCACACATCAGTACACATTCATACATAAAATAAGCACACACACCGAGGCAATATGCTCATGAACTCTAGTAACCGCGACTCAGCGAGCACGTCATCACGCAACGCCAGGAGGAGGACACAACGACGCCAGGAGGACGACCCGACGAGATCCGACCAATCCCAATCCAAGAAGAACCTCTGTCATGCCCAGTATCAATATATAAGCTTTGTGCATACTCTGCCTCAGCGCCTTTTTTCCTGTACAGGATCAGTGGACCATGCATGATCATTTGCTAGACACCGCAGTTTCCTGACCTGTGACCTCTGAATAAACCTGCTTAATTTTAACTTGAGATCGACGACTCCTGCCCTTGATTTCCACACGCAACATTCCCTATATCCTTCCACTAAAGAAATCAATTGGAGTTTATTGGATTTTTATAAAGTCATATTGGAACGAGAGATAAATTAGATTGAGGCAGGAATTACACAGCACAGTGTTGGAGAGAGTGTCATGGCAACACATGAATATATATTTCCAGAAAGATCTATAGGAGAGTGTGGTGTTTGAGCATGCTCTCAGAATAACTGTCTCACCCCCCCTGAACCTGATGCTATTGGACAATACAGGAACAGCTTATGAGGAGTACATGTACTCCTAAGGAAATTAGCTCAATAGTTTGAAACTATCATGGCAGATAGTATTTGAGTAAACGTATGACTCAACAGCGTCGTAGAGCGTTTCTGATAGCTCACATCAGAACAAATTGTTAAAATTTTTCCTTTTTTTCTCCTTTGTGCCTGCTCATGCAAAATAAATTCATGCATATTTAAGAGGGATGCAAATGAGAGTGCATGATGAACAGAGCTTTTAGCTTGAAATTTAATTACAAGTATAGTCCCCTTCGCAAATGGGTTTACTTTTCCTTCCTGTCGGTCTCTTTCTCTTTTCTTTTGCTCTCTTTCACTTTGGATGTCCCCTGCAACCCATTATGCGGGTCCATGTCATGAATTCAAAATCTCTGGCATGACAGCTTGAGAAGGGGAAAAAAATCCTGCCATTCCAAACACCCAACTTATATTTTATACAACAAAGTGGCCTTTTGCTTGCAGAGAGAAAGAGACAGAGAGAATGGGGAACAATAAGGGTCTTCAATTGTCCATTCCATCTGATTCTCTTGCTTTTGCTTCTAATATTTTCACAAAATCAAACTGGAGGTTTTTATTTTTCTGTAGTGTGACTCACCTTGGGCCAGAGACAGGAAGGATGGTCTGTCAACATCCTCTCTGCTGTCTCCATTGACCCCCCCAACCAACCCCTCTTATGTGGCCTAGTTTCTCAACAACCCTTCTACTGTGTGACTGCTCATTACCACATTCTGACCAGAGCTAATGCAAGAAACTTGACCCCTGAGGGAAGGTCAAGAACTCTCCAAAGTCTACCAAGTGCTCCCTTTTTTCAACACTTCTCCTCATTCTTCTTTTGCTTACTCCCACATCTTTGTCCTCCCAGTCCTTTGCCACTTCAGGGCCGTTCACTTTCCAAAAGTGATTAAGCAATCAATGATCTCTCACTGAGCAACCCTTCCCCCAAGCAAATCCTCACAAACAGCGACAGGATGAAATCAAATCTTTTGAAAGCTGAGTTTCCCGTGGTATTCATTCCACTTTAAAACAATGAAACTCGGATGGCAAGGTGTCATAAAGTGAATTTGATCCTCATTTAGGCCTCAATCAATTTACAGCCACCGGCTTCTTTATAGGAATTGATGACCAATAACTGCCTTTGGTATTCATTACAGCACCAAGTGACCCTCTAACTCTGTCTCTGGGAAGAATGCATTTGAAATTGTATGATGCCGCCTCAGGTCTTCTCAGTGCATCGTCTGCACAGAGTTGGGATATTGAGAAGAGCCTTGTGAATATCTCTCCTTAATCTTATTCCCTCTTGGAAAGGGCAGGGTGACAGCTCTCAAGACTGGGCGGTGAGAAATGTCCCCCTCCATCGATACTAATGTGGGGTCCTGTGTGCTGCAGTGCTGGAGTTGTACAATAGGAGATGCAGAGAAATCAATACAAAGAACGTTAAGTTTTTACACTGGTTTGATGGCCGGACACTTTGAGGACATTCTCCATTTAAGACACTAGAGTTTTGGCCTGCTGTAATGTTCCTGAGCTTTATTATTCCTTGTCATTAAAGAGCCCGCCACACGTACAGCATGTTCATTAATGCCCAGTCATTTATATTGTTTATGTGCTGGAAGTTGTGTACAGAGAATTAACAATAGTGCAGAGTGAAGTTAAAAAAACTTTTTTTCATCCTACCTGCTTTATCTGCATCATTGATTTTATATTCAAAGTTTTTATAAATGAACCTGAAGTTGCTTTACTTTTGTCCATATCCATTAGTTTGGCTGTTATACTGAACTGCTGTTCTGTTTTTCTATATTAAATATCAGCTATAACTAAGCGACACAATCTTCAGACCTAATTTCACAACTTTTAAAAATAAAAGCTTTGGAATTCGGTTGAATATCATCATTGCCGAAACAAAACAAGCATTATGCTCTAACTTTGAGTAAAAATTAACAGAAATAGATTTAATGAATGTTGCTGCCATGACTAAGATCTCAATATTTAAGATCCAAGATTCCTTTATCTGATCTGCACCAACCACTCCCATATGTATCAGTATGATATAGTGAAATAAAAATAATCATACTATAAAAATAATCTTGCGGTGACCGTAAGCTACAAAGCAACGGTCGCCTGTTTATTCTGTTTATGTAAATCAATGTTTTTTGTGTCTGAATGGCACAAAACTGTACTTCACTTCCTCTGGCCATTAACAATACTCATGCAATCTTTGAAGCCAGTGGATATGTTTGTGGATATGGCCATTGCATGTCACCCTGGGAAAATTATCTTTGTGCCTTACTGCAGCTAACAGGGCTCCATCACCAGGCAGAACAACAGGGGGCTGAGTGGTGATCCCTGACGCGTACAAATATCTCCATTACACTCTTATCAAATGCTTTTTTGACATCAAGGGAGAAAGCAGCATTAGGTTTACCTCTTTTAGAGACTGCCCATATAATATTACTGAAGCGTCTGATATAATCTGCTGAAGTGCGATCATGAATGAAACCCACCTGATTTCATGTATCAGGGAGGTCATTACCTTCTCTAACCTATCTGCTTTACCTTACTTATGACAGGATCTTGGTATCTAGTGGGATAAGAGAGATTGGCCGATAACTCTTGCAGTCATAGGGATCTTTGTCTTTTTTAAGGATAAATTTGATTATAGCTTGTGACAAAGTTGGTGGCAACTCTCCACTTTCAAAAGCCACATTGTATATAGAAAGTAATAGGGGGGTCAGTTTGTAGGCATAGCATTTAAAAAATCAGCTGTAAAGCCATCTGGCCCAGGAACTTTCCCATTCGGAAGTCCCTTAATAACTTTGACAATTTCTTCACTGATTATTGATTTGGCATGGTTTCTTTCCTGAGATTGTCAATTTAAAAAGATCTAGCCCCTCAAACAATATTTACATGTGCCCCCCATTATGCTAAGAGGCGGCTGTTTGAAAGTAAATGGTAAATGGTCTGTATTTATATTGCACTTTTCTAGTCTCAATTAACACTCAAAATACTTTTTCATACATTCACGGCATAGCCGTCAGGGGCAATTTGAGATTCAGTTTCATGCCAAAGGACACTTCAGATGTGGAATGTGAAGACTAGGATAGGACCGACAACCTTCTGGTTAGACGTTGACCTGTTCTTCCTCCTGTTCAGCAGCCGCAGGTTTGTGTCAGAAATATCACACCTCTATACCTAAAGGTTCCCTTCTGCCCTTCTAATTCTAGCCAGGGAAGCCACCTGTTACTTGGTAGCATTGACACACAAAATAATCCAGGACAAATTAAGCATTTTCAGGCCATTTTCAATGTATAACAGGGTAAAAGAAAGATTAAAACCTCAACCGCATAAAATGGGCACTTTAACCTGAGTACTCCTGTTGGGTTAAATTTACCACAGACATGACTATGGATACAAATGCTGCCACTGGTGTGAGCCTCTTCTTCTTTTTACACTCACCATTATATCATATCCAATGCACAGGCTCTAATGTCTTCATTTGACCTCCACACACCACCACTGCCACTCTCGACACACACTCTCCAAGTAGGTCAAGTAGAACCTGATAGGTCTCCACTGGCCGGCAAACACATTACTGTCCAGCCACCCACACATTTCACCTCTCCTCTACTTCCTTCTTGAAATGACTCACCCAGTCAATCGTCCCCTCTCACTTCTTTCCTCTGTCTCGGTTATCTCTCAAATTGAAGTCTGCTCTGTTCACATCTGTTACTGCAGCCAGTATAAACACAAACATCTAGAGTAAATATTGTTGAGTGTCAGCATTTAAACAGTGACCAAGTTTATAGCTGGAAGTGTGTCAAGTACAGGAAACAAGTGTGCATTACTGAATCCAACTAAATTAATTCCATCAGAAAGACTGCAAAGTTGTATCATACCTACCTTGCTTTAAGTAACTTGTTTTAACAAACTTTGACTCACTTTAGCCACATTTTAACCTTTTAGCTTAGCCTGACTATTTATTGTGTTCGTTTTGTTTATTATTATGCATTTTTCAGTTAACACACAGATGTGCATTCCACAGACAGACAGTTATGAAGTTAGAAGGTAAGTATTAGGAATACATTTCTGATATATTTTGTTTTGATATATGTAAGTACAAAATCCAAATTAATGTCATTCATCTTTAGATTCATAGAACATTATAAGCCCAGTCACACAAAAGCCTTTTGGGATATGAATTGTAAATAACGAGCCAAACATTTGTCATTCTGTGTAAAATGGATTCTTAAAGGGGACATATAATGAAATTTCCACTTTTGTAGTGCTTCTACACGTTAATTTGGGTCTCTGGCATGTCTACTGAGCCAAAAACTCTGGAAAAAAACTACTCCCGCGATTTTATATGGTTTCTCTATGTCAGAAACGTCATGCTTGAGTGTCTGCGAATGAGGTTCCGTGTGCTTCCCTCATCACAGGCCAAATGGGAGTCTCTTACATGGCCTTGGCCAGCTACAGGTGTCCTTCACTTACAGGTGAACAGGTTCATTCCGGGCCTGTATGAATCCCTATACATTGATGAGATTAAATATATAGGGTTCAAAGTTTTTTTATTATTATTACTATTATCCTGTACAGTACTAACACTGACAATTCTACTTAACATTATTTCTCACATTGTCTCTCTCTTAAGGGACGAGTGCCAACAGCCTTAACTTCCAGCTGTACCTCCTGGAAGGGCTTAATCGGTGGAACCAGGACCGTCAAGCAGCTGCACCCCTGGCAGTCAAGCCTCCCAGCCTGCTCAGTTACTCAGGGGAACTAGTTCACTGTGTCAACACCAACAGTGTCAAGGTGCTTGGAAGGAAAGTTGGGCCCTCTTTTAACCCACCTGCTCTTTACACTGGTGAGTTTAACCTTTCCACCAGGATGAGGTGATATTTCACATCCATGAAATATAATAACTTAATTGATTAAGTTTATGAAAGCAAATTTTCTTCTTCCTATTCTTTTGTCTGTCCCAGAGGAGCTAATAGGTATTGGTTACCTGTACCATCAGACCGGGAGGCCCCTGCAGGATGTACAGTCCTGCTCACCGTTATTGGCACCCAAGAAGTTTAAGAACATAATGTGGAATATCTCCTGAAAAAAAAAAAATCAAGTGAAACAACTTTTTTCTATAGAGAATTTGTGTTTGATACAAAAGAGCAAATGATAAACAATTTAAAACAATAAACAATGGGGGGAGAAATTGAAGAATTTAAAGTTTGCTGGGTCACTGATATTGGCACCCTTTGCTGTAGATCAGTATGGAAATACATTATGACTCACCTGTGGTAACTCACAAATAATCCATGTGACATGAATTAGCCAATGAATGATGACTTCCGTGATTTAAAAAGCCACCTGTTATTCTCTGTTCCTTTGTCACAATGGTGAAGACAAAGAAGCTGTCTGAGGACATCAGAAGGGCTACTATTAGCATACACAAGACCTCCAAAGGGTAGAAGGCCATCTCCAAAGACCTTGGTATCCCTGCTTCAACAGTGCGTAATGTTATTAAGAAGTTTGCCAAGCATGGAACTGTCAAGAACCTCCCTGGATGTGGGGGGAAGAGAAAAATTGACGAGAGAAGTCTTCGAAGGTTGGTGCAAATGATGGAAAAAACATAATATCAAGACCTGAAGGCCAACCTGGAACAGTCTGGGGTCATGGTTTCAACAAGTACCATACGCCGCACACTAAACCAAACAGGGCTAATCTGACCCCTTTTTTCAGTAACGAGTAATCTAACTTGTTACTATTTCCAAACCAGTAATCAGATTAAGGTTACTCCTCCAAGTCACTGTGCGTTACTATTTTGTCTACTTTTTGTTACTTTTATTATCATCTACACAAACATGTGCACTTCTCGCTCTTACTCCGTCACTCGCACACATCAACAACACTTCACTTCCTCATTGCCCCCCGATCCCCAACACAAGCAGCCAATGAGGGCCTGACATTCCCAACAACGCCATCCTATTGGGCCAAACAGTCACATGTCCCACCCCGACCCCTTCACTGACCCTCAGGATATCGGAACGCTCCTTCAACACAGTGTTTTACTGAACATACGTCAAATCCAAACATAAACCCAGTCTGTTACAATATATTTGATTTTCTTCTTGCGTCTCTGGGAGTGAAGTCATGTAGCCTATGTGACAATTAAGTTGAATCGCCCTCGTTTCGTGCCATAATAAACAAGATCCCTACCACTGTCAATGCCGGGCTGTCTCACAGAACAGCTTTTTGTAAAACCACTCCTTGCTTCTCTAATGCTGTGAACAACAGGTACAATGTTCATAAAACATGTTGAAAAGTTACATTTATAAACAATGTAGATCATAAGTAGTAAGTTTTTCCATTACAGTGTTAACAGTTAACTATGTCAGGTCAAGAAAGATTGTCATTCTTTTATTTTTTATAAAAACAAGTATTTATGTTAAGTGAAGTCAAGAAAGACTGTCTTTATTTTATTTTTATAAAAACATGTACTTTTTCAGGAAATAGTTTTTAAGTTCAACTTAAAATGTCAGGAGATACAGTATACGTTGTTGTTGTGTACGTTACTGTTAAAAATGCACTTCTAATAAAGTGAGTGTTGGCAAAACTGGTTTTCATTTTTATGTTGAGGCGGCGGGGGTGTTGTCGGCAGCTGCTGAATGTAACTAATAAAGTAACTTGTAATCTAACTTAGTTACTTTTAAAATCAAGTAATCTGTAAAGTAACTAAGTTACTTTTAAAATCAAGTAATCTGTAAAGTAACTAAGTTACTTTTTCAAAGTAACTGTGGCAACACTGTTCCAAACAGAGACCAGAATTTACACCAGGTTTGGAGAGCATGACACGCTGTGTCTTAGGATCAACAGGATCCCCTGCACAGTGGCCAGACTGTCTTCGCCTGATAAGAGTCCATCTTTATAAAACTGTGCAACCTCTACAGCACTACATTACAGTTGTTTGAGGTCAATCAAACAACCCTCATTCAGTGGCACAACAAGCGCCTGAAGAGGCAGGAATGTGGTGTTCTGCTCAGGGTTCCGTTGGGTCTTAAAATGTCTTAAAAGTCTTAAATTTAATAATCTTAATTTTAGGCCTTAAAAAGTCTTAAATTTGATCCTGCTAGGTCTTAAAAATGTATGGATTCTCAAACTGTGTGGCGCGCGGCGCAGAGGCATTTTTTACACCGGATTCATATCGGACGCGGAAGCGATGCCAAAGCGTCGCGGAAGCGCAGCGCCAAGTCTTAAAAGCCAGCTGGCTTCCATGTTAAACCTTTGTGCGGGCCACACCGGAGGCTGAAGCGCCGTGCCACGCCAAGGCTGCCTAGCGCCGTGCAGCGATCGTTTCCGCGTTGAGTCTATTTGTTGCGCTTGATGCAAGCGTATAGCGCCAGGAAACACACTGAAAAATCATTTTAAACGATATTGATAACATATTTTATGTGATATAAATGATCAAATATGCATCCCATACTTTGTATTTCCCTCCCTTGTCCCCCTCTGCCATCCACTACAGCTACACAAGCAGTCATATAGATAAAAAGAGGGAGGGGGGGGTCCTTTTTTTTTACCGTGGTATCGAAATTGGCATCGAGAATCGTGTTATTTTACTGGTATTGGCACCGACTACTGCATTTATGGTATCGTGACACCCCTACTCAGGAGAGTATGGACCAGCTTGAGCTGAGAAGCCTGATGTCCATCTCGATGGAATGGCCCTATGAAATTCTGTGAACTTCTCCAGCAAGAGCATGCAGAACAATATGGAGGGGCCCAGCTTGTTGTCGTTGGGAGCTGTAGACTGCACACCTTACACAACGCTTTAAAATGTGGCTTCTCCAAGTGGCAGCTGGACAAGATGCTGAAGGCAATGCACACATTGTTCCACAATGTGCCAGCAAGGAGGGAAGATTACAGTGCTGTAACCAAAACTACAGTTTTCCCTTCTTCATTCTGTGGCCACCGCTAGATTGAAAACCTGCCTGTGGTGGAGAGGGCCCTTGTGGTCTGGCCATCACTGCTCCAGTACATGGATGCAATGAGAACAAAGAAACTCCCAAACCCTGGAACAGCATCCTTTGACACGATTGCAGCAGCCCTGACGGATCCACTCGTATTAGCCAACATTGGCTTGGGTGCTGAGTCAATCCTCAAGGTAGTGTGATCATTTGAAAAGATAATTTTACAAATTATGGTTAGGATGCAAGCAGCAAATGTAATTTAATTATTTTTACTATTTCTGGCCTATTGTCAGAAATACACCAAAGGTGTAGAGCTCACGGTTCTTGAGTTTAGAAGGGACTGCATGCAGGCACTGTCAGATATCGTCAGGAAGGTGCAGGAGGAGAGCCCCCTCAAATACCCAACTGTTAGGCAGATGACGTGTCTGGATCCCTCTGTCATGTACAGAGACCCTGACAGTTGCAAGAGACAGATGAAATGTCTAGTTCTGAGATTTCTGCAAGACAAACAGCTGTCAGGAGGTCTTTCTGCTGGTAGGAATAGTTCTGGAATAGGCTTTGACAAATTGTACACAATTTAACCAAATGTAGTTTCAACACCATTATTTTGTGATCCATTATAACCACTACATGTCTGATTGTTGATTAAATTCAATGTAATGATTTATCTATTATTATTCACTTTCCTTTATCTTCTGTTGTGTTATAGGTGATGCCATTCTCCAACAGTTTGAGGCATTCCTGTCCCTTGAGAGCAGAAGTGAGGAGTTTCTCTCCTTCCCGCCAATGCAGAGGCGGCTGGACATCTTCTTCTGTGATTTCCTCAGCAAGCCCTATCCTGAGCTCTGGGCTTTTTGCCAGAAGCTGCTCCTCCTGTCCCATGGTCAAGCCTCTGTGGAGAGAGGCTTTTCGGTGAACAAGGAGGTGGAGACATGCAATATGCAGGAGGGTACTGTTGTTGCGCTGAGGCTTGTGTGTGACTACTATAGGTACCGCATCCACCTGGATCAAGAGAGAAGGAAGAAAGAGTCGGAAGCATGGGGTCAGAAGAGAAAAGCTTCAGAGGACTACCTGGAGGAACTGAAGAAGAGAAAGAACACCATCCTAGAGGTGTCTGACAGTCTGGCCAGAGATGCAGAAAGGTTTGCAGAAGAAGCTGAGGGCAAGGCTGGCAGCAAGATGGCCAAGCTCATCTCCAAGTCAAATATTCTGAGGAGGGGCTGCAAGGCGAAGCTGGCTGAGCTTGAGACAATTGGAAAGGAGATGAGGCCAAGGCAGCAGAGCTGAGAAGATAGAGGTTTTGTAGTGTTGGGGTGGGATGTTTAATTTCCTTCTCTGGCCATGTTTTATGGAACATCCTTTTATTTCAATGCTGAAAGAATCATACTCATACTGGGTAACTGTTTGAAAAAAAGCATCCTTATCGATTAGAAGGCTCAGTTATTTCTGATTGTATTTGTTACCATTTTGGACTTGTTTGACTTCCAACTGCTGTAAGTAAAGAGATACAGTCTTTGCCTCAGTGCAGGGCCAGCTAGCTGTCGCCTGTATTCCTTCTCAGCCAGGTCTAAAGACACACACACACACACACACACAGTTCTGTGTAATGTTATGTTCAGTCATTGTTCCTATGTTGAATGGGTATAAATTTACTTTGTAAGTAATTCTGTGTTATTTCTTCGTTCATAGTAATTTTCCTTCATACTTTTTTGCCAGTATGGCCATGAAATAGGTCATAAATTCTATTCAAAGTGGTCTTAAAAAGGCTTACATTTAACTTGTTAAAACCTGTAGGAACCCTGTCTGCTGCAAGGGGACAACTTGCCTCCCACTATTCCTGTTGCTCCTGTGCCTCTCCCACCTATGCAGTTACGTCCCACTGCTGCACCCTCACAGTCTGGCCCCCAACATTGATACCACTTGCCACAGAGTACAGCAGGAAAGGCAGTAGACAGGAGGAAGTCTGTTCTTCCAGCCAAACACCTTCATCCTCCAAAGGCTGTCTGCCCAAGATTGCCTTTTCTGAGGCAGTTGGGCCCACAGCAGACACTGCCACATACCTTTCCTCTATGCCTGTTGTCCCCTCAACCAGTCCTTTCAGTGGCCTATTTGTTTTTTTGCCCCCTTTCCCTATTGTCCCCCAATCCAGCCCTGTCAGCGGCTCAATTGTTTTTTTGCCCCCACAAGTCCCTCCAGTCAAGTCAATTGCTCTTGCTTGTCCGTGAAATTAACAGTGAAGTGCTGTAAAATCATGACATAAAAATATTGTAAATGGAAAAACAATGAAGCAGGGTTTAATTCACAGTTATATTTTGTAAAATTCTGAACGTAACATAACTGTTCATTTTAAGGTAAAAATATGCTGAAATAATTATATTTCTTTGTAGAATTTACAGATTACTGTAGATAAAACAAAGAAAAACTAATATAAAAAGCGATAGTTACAATTACATTTTTTTTTATACAGATATGTTCAAATAGAGCTAAGTTATGTTTATATGAGGGGTTTAAAAAAACAGGTGATATGTCTGTTTAGAATTGAGTTGGCCTATATTTAACAATATATCAGTAGGGTCACAATCATAATAATAGTAATGATAACTTTATCTGTGTAGCACTTTTCTGAACAAGGTTACAAAGTACTTAACACAAAAGTCCATGGTAAAAATAAATTTAACAGACAAATCATAATATAATAAGGTCAAGACCTTAAGTTTATAGAGAAACCCAACAGTTCCCACACTTAGACAATACAAATTGCATCAAACATACTCGCATATCAATTACTTTTTCGTTGACAAAAAGCTATTATCTAATGTCAAAGTATGCATGTATAATAGTATTGTTGTATCCGATCATAGCCCTCTGGTTTTAGAGCTCAGTTTTCCAAATCAAAATTCAGTTTACTCATGGCGGCTTTATGCTCTCTTTTTATCTGATGAAGGCTTTATCTAGCTAGCACATTTCAAAACAGATGGACATTTTTCTGAAAAACATTATATATATTATTATATAAACAAATATAACTACTGATGTAACTTATAGTATAATTTGGGAAAGTTAAAAGGCATTCTTACAGGGGCATATAATTTCATACTGTTTGTTAACTAATAAACAAAGACAGAAACGTCTAACTGAATTAACGGACCTCATAATGAAAATGGATCAACAACACTCAGCCACCCCCTCTCCAGATCTTACAAACAAAAGATAAATTTACGAACAGAATTTAATTTACTTTCAACTAAACAATCTGAACGGAGCTATTCAGATCTAGGCAGTCATGGTATGACCATGGACATCACATTACATTTTGTAATAGTAATGAATTTCAATGTACATTTTACATTCCCGCTCAAATAAACGGCTGTGTTTGAATTTCAAACACTCACTGACTAGTAGATTCATTCTGATTGGACTAGAGCAGCCAGATAGGCGAAGTTTACTGCTCGTACCTGAATGCCATCTCCGCCACAGCCCCCTACTCCGCCAAAGTCGGCTAGCGTCTGGAGCTGAGTCTGGAGCCGAGTTTACCTGAGGCGGGTCTTACGGTCTGTACACTGGTAAGCTAACGTTCAACTTCTTCAAACTTGAAATACGTATGTTGTCACTTTACTACGAGCTTCTGTTTGGGACCGACCAACAGTTAATTACTCGGTGAGTGCTTTGTTTCATGCTGTTGTGTGGGTGGTTTTACACCGTCACCGGAGGAGGGAAATCACTTTTAAAGCTAAGCTAAAAAAAATTGGGCGGTTTTGTTTGTTTCCTAAAAACGATTACCTGCCATTTTTGCAGCAAGGTATCAAAGACGTTGAGGGGTTATGTGCTGCATTGTAGAGTTCATAGGAACGCACCCCGTTGTATTCTGCTTTCCTACTTTGATGAGAAGCAAGTCCAGATGCTCTGCCATGTGGAGTACACGTGCCGGGCAGAGGAAGTGGAGATGGACCAAGTTCACCCGACTCCCACCATTGTTGTGTGTGGTAAGTTTACTATTTTTACTTTATTTAAATTTGTATTTATCTATTATTTCTTCCTTTTCTTTTTCTCTCTTTTTTGCCTATTGAATTATTTGTTTCCCCCCAACCTGCACATGCACTGTTTTCTATTTTCATGTTAAGCAATTTAACTGATAGTGATCATTTCAAAGCATATATGCTCAAATAGTTTTGTGATGTTTCAGGGAGGCAAGTCCTGTTTTAATTTTGTATTATGCTTTATGTTTTGTTTGTTACGACTAGCTATTATTGTTTCAACATCCATTACCCATCAGAACTGGCATCAACCCTGGACTTTCTGTAGACGTGTGTATTTTTGGATCCAACACTTTCACTTTATATTATCTAAAGTCACTGCTGCAGTGACTTGGAGATTAGGGGACTTGCCATTTTACTTTTTTACTATTATAAATGGCTTTAAAATAGTAGCTTGAATAAAAAATGTTGATTGATGGGAAGTGTTTTGTTGTAAATTTAGGTATTTCATTATTAATACAGTCATCTGTTTTTCTTCTATTTCCCAAGGTGTTTTTTCTCAATCAACCTGGATAAGGTCACTAAAGTGGAGAAGAAAAACACGTCCTGTCTTCACGTGAACCCCAGAGTCCTAGACCTTTAATCAAGTACTTTTGGATCAGGAGTGGTGTGATCTATGAATATGGACTAAAGTCAGTAAGATTCATGCCATGTGCCCACTCACAGTTTGTGTTTGTTTCAACTAAACTGTCTGCTCAGTTCTTCATGCTTAAGAAAGTTTCAGTTTTTAGTGAATTTGATTGGACCTGTATTTCTTCACTTGCATACCTATACCTCAGTTGAAGAGCTTTTTTTCGAATATATTGTTACATGGAACATTCATAGCAAATAACCCCTTCTTTCTTTCCAACTTTCCTCATTCAGTTAATACATGTAAATAATATATATATATATATATATATATATATATATATATATATATATATATATATATAGGGCTGTCAAAAGATTAGGGCTTTAGGGCTGTCAAAAGATTAAAAAAAATTAACTAATTAATCTCACATTTTGAAATTCATTAATCGCGATTAAAAGTTTGTTTTTCTTCTAAAGACTACATCTAATGAATTAACAAGAAATCACTTCAGACAGCCTGTATTTTATTTTTTCAAAGAGACTCAGGCCTATAACACCTACCTATAAAGTGGCAGCCATGTCGTTAAATATCATGTATGATAAATTGTGTAAAAAAAAATATTTAAAAACAACAGCTGAAAATATTCCCAATGTCCTTGGAAAAATTACACTGCTTCTTTCTTCAGTGAAACATCCAGATTAGTAAAAGGTAAAAAAAAAGTGTATTTGAGACACCATTACGAATACGTATTCTCCACATAGGCTTGAGTGAAGAATACGTAGTTTACCCTCCACACCCGACAGCAGAGCAAACTGCGGAGAAGTTCTTGAAGATGGATGACATTAAATTAATAATTGAAGTGGAGAAGTAGTACAGTGAGCTGTACGATCCTCGGCCGTGTTGTTTAAAGACAACATTAAAAAGGACAAATGCTGGGACACCGTTGCAGTTAATGACAAATATCAGCTGTATGTGTGATCACGGAGAGGAATCGCAGGATGACCGCCGCGGAGTTCAGCGTGTCCGGTGTGCAGACTGGCCCCGGCGTGCTAGGGATCTACGCGACGCTTACGCGTCCGGTGTGCAGCCGGCGTAGGACTACACAAACGAACATGCGCACAAACACACACACACAGTTCGAGGAAGATTAAAAAAATGCACACGAGAGGACGGAAAGAGTGGAGTTGCCTGTGTGACGGTCTCTGTTTTTACTGCTGCGTTCTTCATTCACTTCACTTGACTCAGGCTTAGTGAAACAGTTTAACTTTATGTTCTGTAACATATAACGGGACACAGTCACAGTTATCTACAAAAGAAAAGTTGCATATTACTAAACCAGTTTCATACACTAAAATAACCATTAGAAACTAACTAAAACACTAACAGACAGAGCGACACAACTCACTCAGACCGGGGGAAACTGCTTCTGAGATAATAAAGGGTGCGCTCCTACAGATTATTCCCCAGAAGTTCCTGCTGTGGGCCTTCAAAATAAAAGAAATATAGTTCAGCCAGCGCTGAGCCAGGGTGGCAGCGAGCGGACCCTTGTTTCGCTGGATCCGTTTGATCATCTCCAAGGCAGAATTCCACCGGGTGGCAACATCTTGAACTAGCAACTCTTCCTGCTGTCCTTGTGCAGTTTGCTGTGCTTTCATTCAGACGGGACTAATCATTTGACGGGCTGTGTTTGAAGGGCGACGCTGGCAGCTTGCTCAAGGAGCGGAATTTTCTTCCGCACACCGGATGTAAACAAAGCTGCGATAAAATATTTTATCGCATTAATCTAGGTCACAATAATCTCATAGATTAACGCTTTAACTTTGACAGCCCTAATATATATATATATAACAGTTAATAATATGAGCACTAATCTGTCACATGCAGAGAGCATGAACAGACAGTTCTGATGTTTGTAATGTACATAAACAAATGTATGTGGAGAAATTACATGTTTTGCACTTTTTTGAGATTAATAAATCCTTGGAAAAGGTAAGAATTTTTGTTTAATAAAAAAAAGGTTTATTTTATAACAGTAGCAATTAAGGTGTATCTAGGTTTGCTTTACAATTTTAAAATGCTTAATCTGTGTACACTAGGTAACATTTTTCACATTTCTGGTCAAACATCTAAAACAAGGCAGGGCAGTTTAAATTACGTATAGAAACTTCTTATTTTCAGGTGGTTAAGAATACTTTTACAGTTTATATTTGAGATGGATATATTTAGCACAGGATTTTCTTTTGCCATAAAATCGTGATTTGTACAGAAAATGTAATTGCAGTATTTAGATGTTTTTACTGTAAAGTCTTAAGTATAAATACTGAAAAATACACGTAAAAACAACAGGATTTCTTACATTGTAATCTTAAAATAACATATTGTTGCAATAGCTCAGTATTTTGTATCTTCTAATGATTGTTGGTTTTAGTTTATTAGTATGTGTGGCAGTAGACCATGCCCAGTGCTCTCCCACACACAGCCAGAGAAACAAGTGTTGCGTTTAAGCATACTTTATTAATCACCAAAACAAATTCAGAACTCCAAACATAAAGGGCCAGCAATCCCTGTTTACGACCAGCTTTCCAGCTCGGTGTCTCCGAGTCCTCTGTGTCGGAGTGTGTCCTGAGGCAGCTCACATGCAGCCTTTTAAGCGTGAGGACCAATCAGCTAACAGCTCTCACACTAGACGAAAAGCAGTATTATTGTCACAGTGAACCTCTACGGACAGGCCTAATCCCCTGCTGTAACCAACTGTTTCCATGATGTTACCTCGGCGTTCGCCAGTGAAGACAAGGTGGGTCTATCGGCGTTTGCGGACCTTAAGGGGGATTTGGAGAACAAAGGAGAGAGCCGCGGGGGGGCTCGCTGAGCCTTGCGGACCGATCGCGACGTGTGATCTAATTAGCATATGAATCGGAGTCCAGCCGCTGGCTAGAACCTCTCTCTACTCACCATTGGAGGATACCACAGACCCTTGAAACTAATGTCACTCGTGATTGGCTGGTAGAAGTGTTGCTATTGGTCACCTTATGGGTCATTGCAGTGCACATGTGGGGTCACAGCATTCCGCACGCGGGGTAAGCCCCTCCCACACAATATTTATAATAAAAATGTATATATTAATATTTATTATTATTTATAAGTAAGCCTTTACCAAAAGCACTGCAGTTAATTAAAACTAAACATTCATGTGATGCTATAGGTGAACATATTGTACAGGGAACAAATGTGAACAAGGTATATGTGGAGTGAAAGCTTTATTTACATACAGCAAAAATATTGTACAAAAACTCAGATGAGGCTTGAAATGTTTCTCTGCAGCCTCTGGGTCATGACTTCTTTGTGGGACTCTGTCTGAATCTTCTCCAGTGTGTAGACGTCTGTGGTGTGTAGCTGTGAGATCAGTGTAGCTTCCAGTCTTATATGAAGTGTGGGACACAGGTCGGTGCGCTCCTGGCTGTGGAAGGATGGATCCATGTCATCTGTCCCGCTTCAATCAGCTGTAAACACATTCAGTAAAATTAGCACAGTTCAATGACAACATACACCTTTACATGTAACTGGAAAATTATTTAATGAATATAACCTTACCCTCTTTCTTCTCCGACAACTCCTCAATGCTGATGTAAGGTCTGGTCGGATCATACTGGCTCATAGTGTGTCTTTGTACGTCATGGACAGGCAGCTGGAAAACAACACATGTAACATGACTTTATTATTAATAAACGGAAATAGCCGCGCTGCATCACCGTTGGAAGATCCACAGCAAAAAAACACCAAAACAATTCATAAACAGTTACTTACATTCAATGGCTTAATTTTCTGCACTTTAAATCCGGACTTTCAGCGTCTCAGCCTAACGCCTCTTTGTTTGTGTGTGTGTGTGTGTGGGGGGGGGGGGCGGCTGAGGCTGTGAAAACATACAGAAAAGTCACGTTGATGAAAAAACTTAACGAGAACAAACTGTTACATCTAAGTAATTCATACATATTTACACATGCACTAGATCTGCTCCAGCACTCGATGCTGTATTCGTATTTTAGCAACTTTCTCGCTATCCCAAAGAGTGGCGGACATGCTTTTCAGATGTAGGGTTAGCTTAGTGGTTAGCATGGCGGCTCCGTTTAGCTCTCACCTTAACTCAGGGACTGTGCGCCCGTCTTCTCCGCCTCGACTCGTCCACACCGGGCCCGCGGCTCTGCCTCCACACGCACTCATCTTCTCCTCCAGGGAACAGCGTCGTGTCGACTTCAGCAAGTTATTTACCCCGCAAACAGAGTAACTCGTACGGGACAAGCTAAACACGACCCGCTTCCTGTCTGCGGGACACTCGACGCTGCTGCACTGTGTTTACGAGGCTGTGATTGGACGAGTCCATCAGCTGATGACGCGAGCGGGTCACGTGAGCAGCGGTTACTTCATATAGGATGAGTATGTGACTGAGGCCAGGTTTATTTTTTGTGGTGTTTAGTACATTTACACACATGATTCACGCTGTTCTGTGTTCGTAACCTTATAGTTGAATTCACTTATTGTAAGTCGCTTTGGATAAAAGTGTTGACTGTTTTAATGGAATACTGAGAAAGTTTAATAACAACAATTAGACAATTGAAGTTCAAATTATGAAGGAATTTAAGCTTTATATTGTGTCTTCTTTATATTAAAATAATAATCAAACTGAGTGGAGATGTATGTTGTAGCCAAACAGCCGGCTGCTGTGTTTTGTCACTGTGCAGTCCATGGGGGATTAAATATTACACTGAAAAAATAAATCATTAAATCAATGAATGTTTCATAGCAATTTTGAAAGTAGTGGTGAAAAGGTACCATTTATAATTCATGGAACAGCTTAGTTTGCCATTGACATGTGAATTTAATGCCAGTATTTTGGGAGGACAGATATTTTTATGGAAAGCCAGTAGAAGTTTGGAGCTTACAGGACACAGATGATCAAACCCAGCACCATTTCTTTGCTGGTAGAGGTGTGGTTAACAAATCCTCTGTGCATTTAACCAGCACAATTGAAAAAGTGACTGTAATCATGCCACTCTGTACAGTTGTTGAGATTTAGGATTGTTTTGGATGACAATAAAAATACCCTGAATACCCTGAAAAAATTTGAAATAAAGTGCATTGTTTCATTTCTTTTGACTGCATTGACCTTTGTTCGTGGTATACAATATAATTCATTATAGCACACTTACTTACTTAAGAACAATTTAAAATTTCAGGTTTAATATTTATTTTAAGCCTGGTTTACTCAGCCAGATAGTTTGTTGGTGCCTCTTACACATTGGTGTTATCTGCTCTCAGGGAAACTGATTTGCATTTGTGAAGCTCAGAGCATTGTCATTTGCATGTGAAAACGTCCTCTAGGCGTTGGAGCAGGGGGGTCAAATCTCAACAGCTCACAGGCTTGACAACTGCAGGAACCCTGAGCGTTTCCTTTGCTGCCTGCAGATACGTGTGAAAGTCGTTAACCGAAGGATGTGCCAACACTTCTCTGCGACACAGATTGACACAAACGCTTCTTTTCATGCAGTGTCACCTGTGCTAATTGATCCACTGTGGTGCAGGTGCTCTCCCTCACCTCCACAGTATGTTTTTTGGCCGATACAGGAGGATTTCTTTCATTCTTTGTATTATTTTTTGAATTACCTCCAACAAAGAGGTTATTGTTTCACTCCAGTCTGTTTGCTGGTGCGTTTATTTCATAAATTTATTTGTGGTTACTGTTGTTTGTGGTTCTTTGTGTTAAGATTTCCAGTGTATTTTATAATAAATGTGTATGCTTTTTCTACAGCACTATCTTGTTTATTTCTCCCAAAAAATAGCATATTTCAGCTATTAACTGTATATTTTTATATATACTTAAAATTATATCGATTCTATTCAATAAGAAAAGACCATTCGAGTCAAAATGAGTTACTATTAGTCACATAGTGCCTTCTCTTTTGATACAAATTGGACAGTGGCTCATTGACAATACCAGAGCCAAATATTCAAACATTGTGTGTGTGTAATGCTTACATAGACATGTGATTGTTGTTAATAATAAAATAATATATGCAAAAATATATATCTTGTTTTATAGCAATGTAAATCACATTTTTAACAATCAGTAGTTGCACCAACACATTTAATTTTTATTTTGACTCGAATGGTCTTTTCTTAATGAATAGAATTGATATGTTAACAATATATATATATAGTTGTTGTGCATATGATACATTAAGCGTGACACCATTAAATGGTGTGCCTTTGGGATGAAGTCTCATGAAAGTACTAATGTGGCGGGTCGCTCTTAAAACTCCACAAAAAATTTTGAAAACACAGGCGTAGTCTGCAAAGTATGGTGTTTTAGATTTATTTACAGCCGGCTCCAAAGGTGCTCCTGGATATATTGGCAGGAATTTAAAACAAAATCCTTTTAAATCAAAAATGACAGGAAAAGTTCTTCCCTTACTCTCTCCCATGAGCTGTGAAGTTACCTCCTCTGTAACCAGACTCACAGCGGATTTACACAGGACACGGAAGCGCTGCGCCAAGGAAAGCCAGGCGCCTCCTTTCCGTTCCCCTGTTACACAATTGTGCTGTTCACATGGGCTGAGATGCGCCGCGTGGCGCCAAGGCCTCTCAGTTGGTAGAGCAGAGGACTGTAGGTTACATATGTTGACTTCCTTAGGTCGCTGGTTCAACTCAGGCTCAAAGGAGTAGCCTTTTACAGGTGGACATTGGCAACAGAGGCTTAACGACCCAAAACAGATCATCAGCAGTTCTCACCACAACGGCCCAAAATCTGCAAGAGAGGGCGGGGCAGTTAATGTCCTGAATGTTTAGCACATTCTGAAGATAGTTGAACCTCAACGACCAAAAAGTAGGCAGGGTATTCAATGTCCTGAATGTTAGGCATAGGGACTCTGAAGACAATTGAACCTTTTTGTAACGAGGATATGGACATTTTCTCAAAACAATGCAACACTGTTGAACATGATTTGACCCTTCGATAGTTGGTAGAGCAGAGGACTGTAGGTTCCATATGTTGACAACCTTAGGTCGATGGTTCAACTCCGTCTCAAAGGAGGAGTCTTTTACAGGTTGACATTTGCAACAGAGGCTTAACGACTTGTAACAGATCATCAGCAGTTCACACCTCTTGTCAGGGTACCTCGACGTCCAAAAAGTAGGCGGTGCATTCAATGTCCTGAATGTCCAGTACAGGGACTATGAACAAAGATCCTCAATGACCAAAAAGTTGGCGGGGCTGAATGTTTAGCATCGGAGGACTGTAGGTTACCCAGTTGACATCCTTAGGTTGCTGGTTCAACTCTAGCTTTAAGGAGGTGTCTTTTACAGGTGGACATTTGCAAAAGAGGCTTAAAGACTCAAAACAGGTCATCGGCAGCTCACACCTCTTTTCAGAGTACCTCAATGACCAAAAAGTAGGCAGGGCATTCAATGTCCTGAATGTTTAGCATAGGCAGTCTTAAGACAGCTGAACATTTTCTAACCAGGATATGGACATTTTCCGAAACAATCCAACACTGTTAAACAGGATTTGACCCTTCGATAGCTCAGTTGGTAGAGCGGAGGACTGTAGGTTACATATGTTGACATCCTTAGGTCGCTAGTTCAACTCCGGCTCGAAGGAGGAGTCTTTTACAGGTGGACATTTGCAAAAGAGGCTCATCTCTAATAGCCATAATACTGACGATGGTCACTTTCAGGATCCCGGGGCTGGTGACACTGACCGCATTTGTTTTTGTCTGCTGTCCTATTGTACCATTTCCATGCAGGAGTTGGGATGGGGAGGGGGCCAGCGGGAGCAATCAACCTGAATGGAGGGACTTTTGGGGGCAAAAAAACAAATGGGCCACTCGAAGGGATGGTTGGGGGGACAGCGGGCATAGGGGCAGAACTATGTTGATGTGTCTGCCTCAGAGCAGGCAATCCTGGGCAGACAGCCTTTGGAGGATGAGGGTGTTCAGGTGGAAGAGCAGCCTTCCTCTTGTCCACTGCCTTTCCTGCTGAAGTGTGGGTTAAGTGGTATAGATGCTGGGGGCCAAGCTGTGGGGGTGCAGCAGTGGGGCAACTTTGTGACTGCATAGGTGCGAGAGGCCTTGGAGCAACGGGAATAGTGGGAGGCAAGTTGACTCGTTGGGGTGGACGAACAGATTTCCTCTTGTCCACTGCCTTTCCTACTGTACTCTGTGGCAAGTGGTAATGATGTTGAGGGCAAAGCAGTGGGGCTGCAGCAGTGGGGCATGTCTGCATAGGTGGGAGAGGCACCGTAGCAACGGGAATAGTGGGGGGCAAGTTGACCCCTTGCAGCAGAATACGGCATACTTGCCTCTTCAGGCGCTTGTTGTGCCATTGGATAAGGGGGTAGTTTGATTGACCTCAAACAATTGTAATGTCGTATCCTGCATAACCACACCATTACCCAGGACCAGCTGCCTGATTTTGATGTAATAATTGATGATGAGAGTCAATCTTGTCAGAGAATAAGAGCCCTGTTTTTTAGGGCTCTTATAGAGGCTGCACAATTTGACAAAGATGGACTCTATCAGTCGACAACAGTCTGGCCACTGTGCAGGGGGTCCTGTTGACCCTAAGACACAGCGTGTTGTGCTCTCCACACCTGGTGTGAATTCAGCTCTCTGTTTGGAGCACCTGTAGCGTCCTGTTATCAGGCGACACTTGTGCCGTGCAGCATATTCTTCCCGCTGGCGATCATATGGCAGGAGGTTCTGCCACAGGGCTACAATTGTACTGGCCTGCAGGTTGGTGAGGGTTAGGTCAGTTTCAATTCGTAGCCCCACCAAGTACTCAGCCAGGCAGTCCACGCGGTCCATTCCAGGAACACTACGCTCATCCACTGCCTGGTAAATATAAGAGTAAATCAAAATTAACACAAAAAAAAAATACACAGTAGCTAATACAGAAAAGTAACATTTCTGTCCCAGTGTAATTCTTCACCAAAAGACTCACCAGATGTTGCCCAGGTGCTGCTGGGGTGGTGGTCGGTGATGCAGAGGAAGCTGTGGCTGTAGGGACAGTGGTCGAGAGGGTGGTGGGGAGAGGAAGCATGGAGGCTGAGCTGGTGGTGACGGCTGATGGGCCAGGCAACTCCCTGGTCAGAAAATCCAAAGCCTGGGAAACAAAAAGAAATAGAATAGAAATAAAAATCCATAGCATACCACAAGTATAACAGGTTCTGTGGTAAATCTTACCAAAGAAACACTCACCCGTTGCGCTACAGCAGTAGTGACTGGTGGGGATCCTGATGGGCCAGCTCTTGCAGCAGGAGAAATAGTTGCTGAAAGGCTGGTGGAACTTAAAAGTAGAGAACCAGCAGGAGGGGCTGATGGGACAGGGGGCATGTCTGTGTCCTCATACTCAATTTATAAAAAAATGTAATTTAAGTAGAGTGTATTATGCTGTTATAATTTGTTCATTCTCCAGATTTGTATTTATTGCATGTTATTTTTGTTGGTTTCTTGATAGCACTGCTACATATTTTACTGTAAGTGTAATCATAACACAGCAACAATTATCCACTGACATTGTATGGTGTAAGAAATGTGATGAGAATATTACCAGATGAAGCTCATATGCTGCTGCAGTGGAGCTACATCCAGGCCTAGGAGGAGAAGCAGTAGTGTGGAGAGAGGAGGGAGTTGAATAGCTGGTAGGTGACGGATCTGAGGACAGGTCCAGCCGCTCAATGGTTGGGTCATACTGGGTTGGGTCAAGGCCTGCATTTTCCAGCTGTTCCTCAGGGCAGACATCCTCCAACATCTGGTCGGTCTCCTCTGAGTCAGGACGTACATCCTGCAGGGGCCTTCCGGTCTGACGGTAAAGGTAATCAATACCTATTAGCTCCCCTGGGACAGACAAAAGAATAGGAAGAGGAAAATTAGCTTTCAGAAATTTAATCAAAGAGGTTATTATATTTCATGGATATGAAATATCACCTCATCCTGGTGGAAAGGTTAAACTCACCAGTGTAAACAGAAGGGGGCTGAAAAGAGTCCACATCTTTCCTTCCAAGCACCATGAGACTGTGGGTGTTGACACACTGAACAAGGTCCCCTGAGTAACAGAGCAAGTCGGGAGGTTTGCCTGCCAGGGATGCAGTTTGATGGTACTGGTTCCACCGATTAAGCCCTTCCAGGAGGTAGAGCTGGAAGTTAAGGCTGTTGGCACTCGTCCCTTAAGAGAGAGACAATGTGAAAAATAATGTTAAGTAGAGTTTTGTCAGTGTTAGTACTGAACAGGATAGTAGTATAATAATAATAATAAAACGTTGAACCCTATATATTTAATCTTATCAATGTATAGGGATTCCTACAGACCTGGAATGAACCTGTTCATGTGTAAGTGGAAGGACTCCAGTGATGTGGACCCTCGAGCACACCTGTAGTTAGGCAGAACGAAGCCCTCTTTGGTGGTGGTGCCTGTCTGGGTATAGAGAAGCACACCCGGAATGCACTTTACATGCCACCTCTGGACACACCAGATTTGCTTCATCCTCTCCTTGTCCAGTAGAGGGACACCAAGAAAGTCGCTGCCCTTCAACCCCATCAGCTCATTGAGCAGGCATTCAATAGAGGTGATTGTCTTCTGCTCTCCCCTTGTCTGCCTTCTGCAGTGCATGGTCAGTTCGTCCTTGGTGATGTGAAGGTCTACCAATTGGTCAGTAATGCCCGGTACACCATCCTGTGCCAGCTGTGCACGCTTGGCTCAGCAAGGCAACATCTCTGCTGTCCCACTCAAAAATGCAGCTGGACAATTTGGCCATGAAGGTGGGGTAGAGAGGATGAGCATCCTTCGTACAGCAAGATGCCAGTCGCCTCATGAAGTGGTAAATGTCTAACCTCACAATGAGGTCTGGCCACCCTCCAAATCGCTGTTTTAACTTGGTCTGTATCGTGCCCTCCCGACAACATTCACAGTCGACGTACAGTAGCTTAGGAGGGGCCACACCAGCATTGTTGTATCTCTGGATGAGACCAGCTGCCATGTTGTCCAGAGCTGCCTTACACAGTGAGCATCCACCTGTGAGAGGGAATAGCTAATAACTCAGGCGGCTCCTGGAACGTGAAAGGGAGCAGGCCTTGCCGCTCAGAAAAGTCTGTGCATTTAGCAAAGTACCGGATGAGGAACTGAATCCACACCCGACTGTGGTTTTCCCTCAGCTGCCTGACAATTCTGGAGGGGCTGTTACCCAGGGCCCTCTCCCTCAGAGGCACAACCACCCGTATGTCAACACCAAATCTATAAAGAAAACAAGGGAAAGGGGAGACAAAAATAAAACCAGCAACTTTGAAGTGTGTTTCAATGACAAACAAAGATGTTGCCTAAGCGAAATAATCTCAGTATAATAACCTTTGAGTCAGGATCGGACTGAATTCCATCCGTGTTGGCATATCTAGCTGGTCCAATATTTGCTTGCTGCTGGAAATGTAACTGGTCTTGCATGCACTGCAGAACAGGGTCTCAGTAATTAACAGGTAAAAACGGTCCACATCCAGAACCTTGCGGCATCTCTTGTGGGCTCCATAGCCTGTGAGCTGTTTGCTACAAGCAGGACAGGACAGTTTCACCTTCCAAAGGTGGTACGGCATCCATAGGAGAAGCTTGTGGGTAAAAAAGCGCTGTGGAGCGGGGACCTGGTGATAAATGAGTGCTGGTGATGGTGGATCATACCACAGCTTCAGGTCAGAGCGCAAACGATTGTGTTTCCACAGAGCTGCTGAAATCCATTTCTGGTCCTGAGCTGGTATAGTTTTCTTCAGCTTTGCAGGCAGCCAGCCAGGTTCTAAAGCAACAATAGCAGCAGCAGACATCAGATGAGCAGCCAATGGCTCAGGGTTACGCCGGCTGCACACCGGATGCGTTAGCGTCGCGTAAGCACTAGGCTGTCACACCAGAAGCGTAAGCGTCGCGTATATCCCTAGCTATTCCTAGCCTAGGCTGCACACCGGACACGCTGAACTCCGCGACGGTCATCCTGCGATTCCTGTCCGTGATCACAGATACAGCTGATATTTGCCATGGGTAAGTACTTTAAAACGTTGTATCTCTTCCTGGATAAGCACTGTAGTCTATTTATGTCCACTTTTTTTACAGTATAGATATTACAACCGTAGTAATGTGTTTGTTTTCTTTCCTAGTGCGACTTGTAGAAAGGAGGAGAGCCCTCGCTCTCTTTCTCTTGCTCCGAATGACCAGACGTCGGAGAAGAATGTGGGTCCACTCAATTAACCAGAAGAGAAGAGAACACGGTGTCTTTCATCATATGGTTGCTGAATTGCTTCTCGACAAGGATCGCCATTTGATGTACTTCCGAATGGACGCTGAGAAGATGGATCATCTGCTTTCCTTGATCGGGCCTGATTTAACCAGGCAATCAACAAATTATAGAGACCCAATCGAACCCAAACAACGACTTGCTGTAACGCTGAGGTAATTTTTATTACTTATTCAAAAAAACACAATCAGAACACTGTTATTGCCATAGTGAAGCACACTTAAAATGTGACTTAAATACAAAGCTGTAAGAACAAAATAAACATTCAGAAATATAAAATAGAATAGAAAAAATTTAAAATAGCAATACAGGTACATACATATGTTGGTGGTTACTTTGTTTTATTATAAATCAACATGAGAGAAGTGTGTTGGAGAAGAGGGGTCATGCAGCTCATCAAGAATGGACCTGGGCCTTTTCCCACCTCCAAGCTGTTGTTGTGGCATTGGGAGATGGGGTTGGTGCATTGTTTGGAGTTGTGAATGAGCTTGGTATGTTGTCGGGGGTGGAGTGTGAACTTGTTGGTTGTGTTGCAAAGATGGATAGACCTGAAAAGCGGAAGTTTGTGGCTGGCTAGTATGTTGCTGCCGATGCTGGGTTGCTGTTGAATGAGTAGATGGTGGATGTTGGGTGCGTTGATCTTCTTTTTCAGCTAAGTCTGTGAGGTACTGGAGAATGTGTATTTGAGCCCGTGCCTGGGTCCTAACAGGCAGTCGTTTCAGCTTTGGGACCAGGCTGAGGGCGAAAAAGGATATTTCCTCGTCGTCTGTTGGTACATGGGGTGGTAAAGGGACTTTTTCTGCTGTTAAAATGTCAACAAGCTGCTGCTCAGTAGCCATGGCAGATGAGGATCCCCGCCTTTTCTCCCTTCTGCCAGGCTGACTGGGGTTAGTGGCTGACCCTGATGTCCGGGCTTGCACTCTGGGGTGATGTGGGGTGGAAGCAGTCCTCTGCTCAACCTCTGTGAGGTACGGAGAGGAGGGTCGGGACATGAGTGTCTGAGTGGCAGGCCTTGAAGGCAGTGTGGATGGGCCTGCCTCCTCCTCATCTTCCTCACAGCCGAAGTCCAGGGGGCTGTCTTGCGGAGTCTGGAGACTACTTCTTGAGCTAAAAATAAATATAAAATGATCGCAGTTATATAAACTTATAAACGCATACCTAAACATTTTGAATAACAGCATGTAAAGATGTTTTTAATATTGAGTTTTGTTTTAAAGAAAGCTGTTTCATTTAGATTTTCAGCTACATATATAACAATGAACATGCTAGACAAAGGCTTTCCTTGACAATAATAACCACCAACCTTCTTGACTGCAAGTGTTGATTTAAAAATGACATAATAGACATGTTCTTCCATTCCCGAGCTGTCCCACCGGCGGAGCCACTTGGGACATGTTTATTTTTACTTCTAACATAGTTGTCCCGCAACTGCTTCCACCTCCTCTTGCAATCTTCCACTGTAACAGAGTCATTAACACAGAGTAAAATTAACAATTTGTTTCCTTATTTCCGCAGATTCCTTTCCACAGGCGAAACCTTTGCCAGCCTGGCATTCCAGTATCGACTCGGAAGCAGCACTGTATCCCAGTCGGTACACATGACTTGCCGGGCTATAGAGAGGCGGATGATGGCAACACAGTTCCCCACGCCAACAGAGCAGATGTGGAGAGGCACAGCTTCAGCATTCTGGAGCAAGTGGAACTTCCCTAACTGCCTGGGGGCCATTGACGGGAAACATGTAACGATAACAGCTCCACACAAGTCTGGCAGTTTGTTTTTTTTATTACAAAAAGACATTCTCCATTGCCTTTTTAGCGCTTGTAGATGCTCACTACAGATTCATAACCGTCCAGGTGGGAAACCAGGCAGATGTAGTGATGGAGGAGCATACTCAGACTCAGATCTAGGAAAGGGCATGGAAGCAAAAACCCTGGAGGTTCCTGCCGACTGTCCTCTGCCAGGCTCTGACCAACCACACTGCGTTCTGTTCACCATGTTGGGAGATGCTGCTTTCCCTCTGAAGAAATATTTGATGAGGCCATTTCCAGGGAAGCACCTTCCAAGATGGAGGAGCATCTTCAATTACCGACTCTCCAGGGCCAGAATGGTTGTTGAGTGCGCCTTCGGGATTTTGGCAGCGAGATGGAGGGTGCTGTACACGAGAATTAACATGAAGCCAGACAATGTGGACTCTGTTATCATGGCTGTGTGTATTCTCCACAACTACCTTCTCAACCCATCAGAGAATCAAAGATGGTTGGATGAGGCTGAAGAGCGAGGCGAGCACCTGCAGGATGCTAGGAACATGGGGGGAAATAGAGGAAGCAGAGAAGCTTATGGCGTCAGAGAGAAGCTCTGTGCGCTCTTCAACTCCCCTGAAGGAAGAGTGCCCTGGCAGGACCGCATGCTGTAGATAATTTTCCTTTTTTTTGGCACCGTTTCCTCTTTGTTTATTGTCTGCTTTGAATAAAAGTTTTTGAAAGACCTCAAATTGTTATTATTTATTTTGCAATGCTAATAGTAGGGTCAGGAACGTCAATCCCGTGACCATTCTCTGGCAAATATGTTTTGACGACTGATTTGACATCTATACAACATTTATAAAAAATTTAGCCCCCATGTCCCTCGCAAAAATGTCGGCATTTTTCGCTAGAGGGCCGAATCCAAAATGGCAGCCGGCACTATCTTGTAAAGGTTACTTTTTTACCAGAGCACCTAGAATAATGTATGAATACACTTTTTGGGGTAAATTGACCATAAGGATTGTGATTCTGACATAATTTTGCCATTTAGACATCATCTTGACCCCGAAATCGAAGATGGCCACCATCGGGTAGAGCGAAAACGTAATTTTTGATACACAAATTAACTTTTAACCAGAGCACCTAAAATAATGTATGAGGACACTTTTTGTGGTAAATTGACGATAAAGATGGTGATTCTGACTAGAGATGAGCCGGATACTCGGCTGAAACGAGTATCCGGTACGGATAAAGCACTTTTGCCGATTACGAGTATAATACGAGTAATCGGAGTCATTATCTGTGCTCGGACTGAATGAAAATCCTCACACAGCGTCACAGCACTCCTCCCGTCACACACGGCTCTGCTCACTCACTCACAGAACAGCTCTCTGTCTCTCAGTCGCTCAGGTTCACTGCGCATCGGGACTGTTCCATAGGCTCAGTCAAGGAAGCAGAAATGATTCGTTCATTTCCCGACTGGGTCTTCGGGTACGAGTCTTTGGAAAAATTTTCACGAGACCTGCATTGGCTCAGTAGAGGAGCGCTGGAGATGCGAGGGACGTTCACTGTCTCCCGGAGAAATGAACACTCTGTGTTTTTAGTATAGAAAGACGTGAATTATATTTGTTCACAAGTCATAATGACTGGTTTTGTTATTTTCACTTTACATTTACACTTACTTTACAGTAAAGTAAACCTCTATTAAATACAATACAACATGACAGTTTGTATGGTTTGAAATTGTCATCTATTATCACACTGGCATTTAATTATCACGGCAAACAATTACACTGCACTAAACTTTAAGTGTTAATGTAAAGTGAAAATAACAAAACCAGTCTGTATGACTGTATAATTCACGTCTTTCTATACTAAAAACACAGAGTGTTCATTTCTCCGGGAGACAGTGAACGTCCCTCGCATCTCACTCACACACACACACACACCTGGTGTGGAAATAAATTGAAAAAAAATAAAAATAAAAAAATCATAAAAAAATTTTCAAAGTTAATAAAGAAAGTTATGTTGAACCAGTTCCGGGTTAAATCACACCCACTTCCGGGTTAGGCCCCGCCCACCCCGAGTACGGATACGGATAATTCATATGGTTAACAGATACAGATAATGCTGTACTCGCTCATCCCTAGTTAACAGATACAGATAATGCTGTACTCGCTCATCCCTAATTCTGACATCATTTTGACATTAAGACATCCTGTTGACCCCAAAATCCAAGATGGCCACCATCCGGGAGAGCAAAAATCTAAAGTGTTATACACAAATCAGCCCCCAGGGCTCCAGGAGATGGGTGATGTATGTTCGAAAAACACTTGAAACATGCAAATAAGAAATCATTGCACCCCAATCATTTAACCTTTTGGTCATTAAAAAAATACATAAAATTGTTAATTACAGGATGCTTTCATTTTGTTAAATGCTACACATTATTCTAACAATGTAACTGGTGAATAATAAGGACATCGATATATAAGATTAGTCCAAATCAGAGCATTCTGCCTAACTAGAATCCGGCCTTAGAGTTAGGATGTGCTGAGGGACCAGCCACAGATGTTGCAGCAGAGGAGACACATTCATCAGAGGCAGAGTCCACAGGGGCAGGAGGACCAGAGGAGGTATCCAAGGAGGTGGCAGTTGACACACTCTAATTTATAAATCACAAAAAGGCAAGTACATAGACATGATTATAATCTACTCATGAAGGAGGCTTGTTTCAAGTTGAATAAAATATCGTTGTTAAGACAACAACTTAAATGAGGAGTTTCTCTCCAGCTCCAGTAGCAGCCGATGTGACACAGGAAGTGGAAGTGGTTGCAGACACAGTAGAGGGGTGAAAGAGACAGAGGAGAGACAGTCTGAATATAGTGCCTGGGACTGTGGCCAGGTGACGGGGTGCCAGTTTTGGTCTAATTGAAGAAGAGGACAGTTTACACGAAAATAAATAAAGTATTGTGTCATAATTAGTTATAACAACACAGATGGTAGAAGACTAGACCATTTCATCATATCTGTAATACCTTGATTCCACGCTGCCAAGCCGAAGCCAAGTTTGGCTGTGCACGCGCACCATGCAATCCACCGAACCGTGGTTTTGTGAACTGACGAGAAGAAAAAGTAACCTTATGTGTAGCCATTTAAAATGTAAACATATGCAAAATATAAACATTAGCTTCAGTATACCCTCAATACTTATTGATTCCAAAGTCAAAGGTGGCTTGCGTAGTGGCTGCCCAGGTGTGATGGAGGGGGATGCAGATGAGGGTCCTGGTTGTGGTGTCACCGAAGAGGACACAGAGACTGATGGCTACAGGTTCCAGGAAATGAAAATGAAATTCAATAATATGTAATACAACTGCAAGACATTGTAATATTATGTAAGACCTCTGATACCTTCTTTATATGGAAACCACAGTTACATGTCTGTGGCCCTCCAAACAGAGACCTTTGACCCCTGAGCTGCAGTGGGCATTTTTCAATCTGTAATATTGATAGTAAATTGTAATATTATTACTTTGCTTTAAGTGTAATGATTGTATACATATCACTTCCTCCAATTCTACCTTCAGAAATAGATCGTGCCACTTTTTCTGGCGTGGCGCCGGCCGGTTTCCTGCATCAGAGGGCCAGGCCCCTTCAACAGCAAACCTACGCAGACGGGACATCCACTCCTCATCACCCATAGCTCTCTGTTTTTTGTCTTTGGAAGTCTTCCACTCTCCCGCCACCGCTATCGAAGGGTCAAATCCTGTTTAACAATGTAGAATTATTTTGGAAATGTCCATATCCTGGTTAGAAAATGTTCAACTTTGTTCAGATTCCCTATACTAAACATTCAGGACATTGAATGCACCGCCTACTTTTTGGACGTCGAGGTACCCTGACAAGATGTGAGAACTGCTGATGATCTGTTGCAAGTCGTTAAGCCTCTGTTGCAAATGTTCACCTGTAAAAGACTCCTCCTTCTAGCCGGAGTTGAACCAGCGACCTAAGTATGTCATTATGTGTAACCTACAGTCCTACGATGCTAAACATTCAGGACATTGAATGCCCCGCCAACTTTTTGTTCATTGAGGATCTTTGTTCAAATTCCCTATGCTGAACATTCAGGACATTGAATGCACCGCCTACTTTTTGGACGTCTAGGTACCCTGACAAGAGGTGTGGACTGCTGATGATCTGTTACAAGTCGTTAAGCCTCTGTTGCAAATGTCCACCTGTAAAAGACTCCTCCTTCGAGCCGGAGTTGAACCAGCGACCTAAGGATGTCAACATATGTAACCTACAGTCCTCCGCTCTACCAACTGAACTATCGAATGGTCAAATCCTGTTTAACAGTGTTGCATTGTTTTGAAAATGTCCATATCATGGTTAGAAAATGTTCAACTTTGTTCTGAGTCCCTATGCTGAACATTCAGGACATTGAATGCACCGCCTACTTTTTGGTCGTAGAGGTACCCTGACAAGAGGTGTGAACTGCTGATAATCTGTTTCGAGTCGTTAAGCCTCTGTTGAAAATGTCCACCTGTAAAAGACTCCTCCTTCGAGCCGGAGTTGAAATAGCGACCTAAGGATGACAACATGTGTAATAACAGTCCTACGATCCTAAACATTCAGGACATTGAATGCCCCGCCAACTTTTTGGTCATTGAGGTTCTTTGTTCAGAGTCCCTATGCTGAACATTCATGACATTGAATGCCCCGCCTACTTTTTGGTCATTGAGGTTCTTTGTTCAGAGTCCCTATGCTGAACATTCAGGACATTGAATGCCCCGCCTACTTTTTGGTCATTGAGGTGCTCTGAAAAGAGGTGTGAACTGCCGATGACCTGTTTTGAGTCGTTAAGCCTCTTTTGAAAATGTCCACCTGTTAAAGACACCTCCTTCAGGCCAGAGTTGAACCAGCGTCCTAAGGACATCAACATATGTAACCTACAGTCCTAAACAGTCAGGACATTGAATTTCTCGCCTAGTTTTTGGTCATTGAGGTTCAACTATCAACAGAGTCCCTTTGCTCACCATTAAGAACATTAACTGCCCCACCCTCTCTAGCCCATTTTAGGTCGTTTTGGTGTGAACTGCTGATGATCTGTTGCGAGTCTTTTCGTCTCTTTTGCAAATGTCCACCTGTAAAAGAATCCTCCTTCGAGCCGGAGTTGAACCAGCGACCTAAGGATGTCAACATATGTACACTACAGTCCTCCGCTCTACCAACTGAGCTATCGAAGGGTCAAATCCTGTTTAACAGTGTAGAATTCTTTTGGAAAATGTCCATATCCTGGTTAGAAAATGTTCAACTTTGGTGTGAACTGCCAATGACCTGTTTTGAGTCGTTCAGCCCTTTTTGCAAATGTCCACCTGTAAAAGCCACCTCCTTCAGGAAAATGTCCATATCCTGGTTAGAAAATGTTCAACTTTGGTGTGAACTGCCAATGACCTGTTTTGAGTCGTTCAGCCCTTTTTGCAAATGTCCAACTGTAAAAGCCACCTCCTTCAGGAAAATGTCCATATCCTGGTTAGAAAATGTTCAACTTTGTTCTGAGTCCCTATACTGAACATTCAGGACATTGAATGCCCCGCCTACGTTTTGGTCGTCGAGGTACCCTGACAAGAGGTGTGAACTGCTGATAATCTGTTTTGAGTCGTTAAGCCTCTGTTAAAAGACTCCTCCTTCTAGCCGGAGTTGAACCAGCGACCTAAGGATGTCATTATGTGTAACCTACAGTCCTACGATGCTAAACATTCAGGACATTGAATGCCCCGCCAACTTTTTGGTCATTGAGGTTCTTTGTTCAGAGTCCCTATGCTGAACATTCAGGACATTGAATGCCCCGCCTATTTTTTGGTCATTGAGGTTCTTTGTTCAGAGTCCCTATGCTGAACATTCAGGACATTGAATGCACCGCCTACTTTCAATGTCCTGAAGCCACCTCCTTCAGGAAAATATCCATATCCTGGTTAGAAAATGTTCAACTTTGTTCTGAGTTCCTATACTGAACATTCAGGACATTGAATGCCCCGCCTGCGTTTTGGTCGTCGAGGTACCCTGACAAGAGGTGTGAACTTCTGATGATCTGTTACAAGTCGTTAAGCCTCTGTTGAAAATGTCCACCTGTAAAAGACTCCTCCTTCGAGCCGGAGTTGAACCAGCGACCTAAGGATGTCAACATATGTACACTACAGTCCTCCGCTCTACCAACTGAGCTATCGAAGGGTCCCTATGCTGAACATTCAGGACATTGAATGCACCGCCTACTTTTTGGTTGTCGAGGTACCCTGACAAGAGGTGTGAACTTCTGATGATCTGTTACAAGTCGTTAAGCTTCTGTTGAAAATGTCCACCTGTAAAAGACTCCTCCTTCTAGCCGGAGTTGAACCAGCGACCTAAGGATGTCATTATGTGTAACCTGCAGTCCTACGATGCTAAACATTCAGGACATTGAATGCCCCGCCAACTTTTTGGTCATTGAGGATCTTTGTTCAAATTCCCTATACTGAACATTCAGGACATTTAATGCACCGCCTACTTTTTGGACGTCGAGGTACCCTGACAAGAGGTGTGGACTGCTGATGATCTGTTACAAGTCGTTAAGCCTCTGTTGCAAATGTCCACCTGTCGAAGGGTCAAATCCAGTTTAACAGTGTTGCATTGTTTTGAAAATTTCCATATCATGGTTAGAAAATGTTCAGCTGTCTTCAGAGTGCTTATGCTAAACATTCAGGACATTGAATGCCCCGCCTACTTTTTGGTCACTGAGGTACTCTGAAAAGAGGTGTGAACTGCCGATGACCTGTTTTGGGTCGTTAAGCCTTTTTTGCAAATGTCCACCTGTAAAAGACTCCTCCTTCTAGCCAGAGTTGAACCAGCGACCTAAGGATGTCATTATGTGTAACCTGCAGTCCTACGATGCTAAACATTCAGGACATTGAATGCCCCGCCAACTTTTTGGTCATTGAGGATCTTTGTTCAAATTCCCTATACTGAACATTCAGGACATTTAATGCACCGCCTACTTTTTGGACGTCGAGGTACCCTGACAAGAGGTGTGGACTGCTGATGATCTGTTACAAGTCGTTAAGCCTCTGTTGCAAATGTCCACCTGTAAAAGACTCCTCCTTCGAGCCGGAGTTGAACCAGCGACCTAAGGATGTCAACATATGTAACCTACAGTCCTCCGCTCTACCAACTGAGCTATCGAAGGGTCAAATCCTGTTTAACAGTGTTGCATTGTTTTGAAAATTTCCATATCATGGTTAGAAAATGTTCAGCTGTCTTCAGAGTGCTTATGCTTAACATTCAGGACATTGAATGCCCCTTCTACTTTTTGGTCACTGAGGTACTCTGAAAAGAGGTGTGAACTGCCGATGACCTGTTTTGGGTCGTTAAGCCTCTTTTGAAAATGTCCACCTGTAAAAGACTCCTCCTTCTAGCCGAAGTTGAACCAGCGACCTCAGGATGTCAACACATGTACACTACAGTCCTCCGCTCTACCAACTGAGCTATCGAAGGGTCAAATCCTGTTTAACAGTGTAGAATTCTTTTGGAAAATGTCCATATCCTGGTTAGAAAATGTTCAACTTTGTTCAGAGTCCCTATGCTGAACATTCAGGACATTGAATGCACCGCCTACGTTTTGGTCGTAGAGGTACCCTGACAAGAGGTGTGAACTGCTGATAATCTGTTTTGAGTCGTTAAGCCTCTGTTGTTAATGTCCACCTGTAAAAGACTCCTCCTTCTAGCCGGAGTTGAACCAGCGACCTAAGGATATCATTATGTGTAACCTACAGTCCTACGATGCTAAACATTCAGGACATTGAATGTTTACAGTCCTCCGCTCTACCAACTGAGCTATTGAAGGATCAAATCCTGTTTAACAGTGTTGCATTGTTTTGGAAAATTTCCATATCATGGTTAGAAAATGTTCAGCTGTCTTCAGAGTGCCTATGCTAAACATTCAGGACATTGAATGCCCCGCCTACTTTTTGGTCATTGAGGTACTCTTAAAAGAGGTGTGAATAGCCGATGACCTGTTTTGATTCGTTAAGCCTCTTTTGCAAATGTCCACCTGTAAAAGACACCTCCTTAAAGCTAGAGTTGAACCAGCGTCCTCAGGATGTCAGCATATGTAACCAACACTCCTCCGATGCTAAACATTCAGGACATTGAATGCCCCGCCAACTTTTTGGTTATTGAGGTTCTTTGGTCAGAGTCCCTATGCTAAACATTCAGGACATTGAATGCCCCGCCTACTTTTTGGTCATTGAGGTACTCTGAAAACAGGTGTGAACTGCCGATGACCTGTTTTGAGTCGTTAAGCCCTTTTGGCAAATGTCCACCTGTAAAAGCCACCTCCTTCAGGAAAATGTCCATATCCTGGTTAGAAAATGTTCAACTTTGTTCTGAGTCCCTATGCTGAACATTCAGGACATTGAATGCACCGCCAACTTTTTGGTCATTGAGGTTCTTTGGTCAGAGTCCCTATGCTGAACATTCAGGACATTGAATGCCCCGCCTACTTTTTGGTCACTGAGGTACTCTGAAAAGAGGTGTGAACTGCCGTTGACCTGTTTTGGGTCGTTAAGCCTCTTTTGAAAATGTCCACCTGTAAAAGACTCCTCCTTCTAGCCGGAGTTGAACCAGCGACCTAAGGATGTCAACATATGTACACTACAGCCCTCCGCTCTACCAACTGAGCTATCGAAGGGTCAAATCCTGTTTAACAGTGTAGAATTCTTTTGGAAAATGTCCATATCCTGGTTAGAAAATGTTCAACTTTGTTCAGAGTCCCTATGCTGAACATTCAGGACATTGAATGCACCGCCTACGTTTTGGTCGTCGAGGTACCCTGACAAGAGGTGTGAACTGCTGATAATCTGTTTTGAGTCGTTAAGCCTCTGTTGAAAATGTCCACCTGTAAAAGACTCCTCCTTCTAGCCGGAGTTGAACCAGCGACCTAAGGATATCATTATGTGTAACCTACAGTCCTACGATGCTAAACATTCAGGACATTGAATGCTTACAGTCCTCCGCTCTACCAACTGAGCTATTGAAGGATCAAATCCTGTTTAACAGTGTTGCATTGTTTTGGAAAATTTCCATATCATGGTTAGAAAATGTTCAGCTGTCTTCAGAGTGCCTATGCTAAACATTCAGGACATTGAATGCCCCGCCTACTTTTTGGTCATTGAGGTACTCTTAAAAGAGGTGTGAATAGCCGATGACCTGTTTTGATTCGTTAAGCCTCTTTTGCAAATGTCCACCTGTAAAAGACACCTCCTTAAAGCTAGAGTTGAACCAGCGACCTCAGGATGTCAGCATATGTAACCAACACTCCTCCGATGCTAAACATTCAGGACATTGAATGCCCCGCCAACTTTTTGGTTATTGAGGTTCTTTGGTCAGAGTCCCTATGCTAAACATTCAGGACATTGAATGCCCCGCCAACTTTTTGGTCATTGAGGTTCTTTGTTCAGAGTCCCTATGCTGAACATTCAGGACATTGAATGCCCCGCCTATTTTTTGGTCATTGAGGTTCTTTGTTCAGAGTCCCTATGCTGAACATTCAGGACATTGAATGCACCGCCTACTTTCAATGTCCTGAAGCCACCTCCTTCAGGAAAATGTCCATATCCTGGTTAGAAAATGTTCAACTTTGTTCTGAGTTCCTATACTGAACATTCAGGACATTGAATGCCCCGCCTGCGTTTTGGTCGTCGAGGTACCCTGACAAGAGGTGTGAACTGCTGATAATCTGTTTTGAGTCGTTAAGCCTCTGTAAAAGACTCCTCCTTCTAGCCGGAGTTGAACCAGCGACCTAAGGATGTCATTATGTGTAACCTACAGTCCTACGATGCTAAACATTCAGGACATTGAATGGCCCGCCAACTTTTTGGTCATTGAGGTTCTTTGTTCAGAGTCCCTATGCTGAACATTCAGGACATTGAATGCCCCGCCTACTTTTTGGTCATTGAGGTTCTTTGTTCAGAGTCCCTATGCTGAACATTCAGGACATTGAATGCACCGCCTACTTTTTGGTCGTCGAGGTACCCTGACAAGAGGTGTGAACTGCTGATAATCTGTTTCGAGTTGTTAAGCCTCTGTTGAAAATGTCCACCTGTAAAAGACTCCTCCTTCGAGCCGGAGTTGAAATAGCGACCTAAGGATGTCAACATGTGTAATAACAGTCCTACGATCCTAAACATTCAGGACATTGAATGCCCCGCCAAATTTTTGGTCATTGAGGATCTTTGTTCAGATTCCCTATACTGAACATTCAGGACATTTAATGCACCGCCTATTAAATGTAACTAACAGTCCTCCGTTCTACCAACTGAGCTATCGAAGGGTCAAATCGTGTTTAACAGTGTAGAATTCTTTTGGAAAATGTCCATATCCTGGTTAGAAAATGTTCAACTTTGTTCAGAGTCCCTATGCTAAACATTCAGGACATTGAATGCCCCGCCTACTTTTTGGTCATTGAGGTACTCTGAAAAGAGGTGTGAACTGCCGATGACATGTTTTGAGTCATTAAGCCTTTTTTGCAAATGTCCACCTGTAAAAGCCACCTCCTTCAGGAAAATGTCCATATCCTGGTTAGAAAATGTTCAACTTTGTTCTGAGTCCCTATGCTGAACATTCAGGACATTGAATGCACCGCCTACTTTTTGGTCGTCGAGGTACCCTGACAAGAGGTGTGAACTTCTGATGATCTGTTACAAGTCGTTAAGCCTCTGTTGAAAATGTCCACCTGTAAAAGACTCCTCCTTCGAGCCGGAGTTGAACCAGCGACCTAAGGATGTCAACATATGTACACTACAGTCCTCCGCTCTACCAACTGAGCTATCGAAGGGTCCCTATGCTGAACATTCAGGACATTGAATTAACCGCCTACTTTTTGGTTGTCGAGGTACCCTGACAAGAGGTGTGAACTTCTGATGATCTGTTACAAGTCGTTAAGCTTCTGTTGAAAATGTCCACCTGTAAAAGACTCCTCCTTCTAGCCGGAGTTGAACCAGCGACCTAAGGATGTCATTATGTGTAACCTGCAGTCCTACGATGCTAAACATTCAGGACATTGAATGCCCCGCCAAGTTTTTGGTCATTGAGGATCTTTGTTCAAATTCCCTATACTGAACATTCAGGACATTTAATGCACCGCCTACTTTTTGGACGTCGAGGTACCCTGACAAGAGGTGTGGACTGCTGATGATCTGTTACAAGTCGTTAAGCCTCTGTTGCAAATGTCCACCTGTCGAAGGGTCAAATCCAGTTTAACAGTGTTGCATTGTTTTGAAAATTTCCATATCATGGTTAGAAAATGTTCAGCTGTCTTCAGAGTGCTTATGCTAAACATTCAGGACATTGAATGCCCCGCCTACTTTTTGGTCACTGAGGTACTCTGAAAAGAGGTGTGAACTGCCGATGACCTGTTTTGGGTCGTTAAGCCTCTTTTGAAAATGTTCACCTGTTAAAGACACCTCCTTCAGGCCAGAGTTGAACCAGCGTCCTAAGGACATCAACATATGTAACCTACAGTCCTAAACAGTCAGGACATTGAATTTCTCGCCTAGTTTTTGGTCATTGAGGTTCAACTATCAACAGAGTCCCTTTGCTCACCATTAAGAACATTAACTGCCCCACCCTCTCTAACCCATTTTAGGTCGTTTTGGTGTGAACTGCTGGTGATCTGTTGCGAGTCTTTTCGTCTCTGTTGCAAATGTCCACCTGTAAAAGAATCCTCCTTCGAGCCGGAGTTGAACCAGCGACCTAAGGATGTCAACATATGTACACTACAGTCCTCCGCTCTACCAACTGAGCTATCGAAGGGTCAAATCTTGTTTAACAGTGTAGAAATCTTTTGGAAAATGTCCATATCCTGGTTAGAAAATGTTCAACTTTGGTGTGAACTGCCAATGACCTGTTTTGAGTCGTTCAGCCCTTTTTGCAAATGTCCACCTGTAAAAGCCACCTCCTTCAGGAAAATGTCCATATCCTGGTTAGAAAATGTTCAACTTTGTTCTGAGTCCCTATACTGAACATTCAGGACATTGAATGCCCCGCCTACTTTTGGACGTCGAGGTACCCTGACAAGATGTGAGAACTGCTGATGATCTGTTGCAAGTCGTTAAGCCTCTGTTGCAAATGTTCACCTGTAAAAGACTCCTCCTTCGAGCCGGAGTTGAACCAGCGACCTAAGGATGTCAACATATGTAACTAACAGTCCTCCGTTCTACCAACTGAGCTATCGAAGGGTCAAATCCTGTTTAACAGTGTAGAATTCTTTTGGAAAATGTCCATATCCTGGTTAGAAAATGTTCAACTTTGTTCAGAGTCCCTATGCTGAACATTCAGGACATTGAATGCACCGCCTACGTTTTGGTCGTCGAGGTACCCTGACAAGAGGTGTGAACTGCTGATAATCTGTTTTGAGTCGTTAAGCCTCTGTTGAAAATGTCCACCTGTAAAAGACTCCTCCTTCTAGCCGGAGTTGAACCAGCGACCTAAGGATATCATTATGTGTAACCTACAGTCCTACGATGCTAAACATTCAGGACATTGAATGCTTACAGTCCTCCGCTCTACCAACTGAGCTATTGAAGGATCAAATCCTGTTTAACAGTGTTGCATTGTTTTGGAAAATTTCCATATCATGGTTAGAAAATGTTCAGCTGTCTTCAGAGTGCCTATGCTAAACATTCAGGACATTGAATGCCCCGCCAACTTTTTGGTCATTGAGATTCTTTGGTCAGAGTCCCTATGCTAAACATTCAGGACATTGAATTCCCCGCCTACTTTTTGGTCATTGAGGTACTCTGAAAAGATGTGTGAACAGCCGATGACCTGTTTTGAGTCGTTAAGCCACTTTTGCAAATGTCCACCTGTAAAAGACACCTCCTTTAAGCTAGAGTTGAACCAGCGACCTAAGGATGTCAGCATATGTAACCAAACACCTCCGATGCTAAACATTCAGGACATTGAATGCCCCGCCAACTTTTTTGTCATTGAGGTTCTTTGTTCAGAGTCCCTATGCTGAACATTCAGGACATTGAATGCCCCGCCTACTTTTTGGTCATTGAGGTACTCTGAAAAGAGGTGTGAACTGCCAATGACCTGTTTTGAGTCGTTCAGCCCTTTTTGCAAATGTCCACCTGTAAAAGCCACCTCCTTCAGGAAAATGTCCATATCCTGGTTAGAAAATGTTCAACTTTGTTCTGAGTCCCTATGCTGAACATTCAGGACATTGAATGCACCGCCTACTTTTTGGTCGTAGAGGTACCCTGACAAGAGGTGTGAACTGCTGATAATCTGTTTCGAGTCGTTAAGCCTCTGTTGAAAATGTCCACCTGTAAAAGACTCCTCCTTCGAGCCGGAGTTGAAATAGCGACCTAAGGATGACTACATGTGTAATCACAGTCCTACGATCCTAAACATTCAGGACATTGAATGCCCCGCCAACTTTTTGGTCATTGAGGATCTTTGTTCAGATTCCCTATACTGAACATTCAGGACATTTAATGCACCGCCTACTTTTTGGACGTCGAGGTACCCTGACAAGAGGTGTGAACTGCTGATGATCTGTTACAAGTCGTTTAGCCTCTGTTGCAAATGTACACCTGTAAAAGACTCCTCCTTCGAGCCGGAGTTGAACCAGCGACCTAAGGATGTCAACATATGTACACTACAGTCCTCCGCTCTACCAACTGAGCTATCGAAGGGTCAAATCCTGTTTAACAGTGTAGAATTCTTTTGGAAAATGTCCATATCCTGGATAGAAAATGTTCAGCTGTCTTCAGAGTGCCTATGCTAAACATTCAGGACATTGAATTCCCCGCCTACTTTTTGGTCATTGAGGTACTCTGAAAAGATGTGTGAACAGCCGATGACCTGTTTTGAGTCGTTAAGCCTCTTTTGCAAATGTCCACCTGTAAAAGACACCTCCTTTAAGCTAGAGTTGAACCAGCGACCTAAGGATGTCAACATATGTAACCTACAGTCCTCCGCTCTACCAACTGAGTTATCGAAGGGTCAAATCCTGTTTAACAGTGTAGAATTCTTTTGGAAAATGTCCATATCCTGGTTAGAAAATGTTCAACTTTGGTGTGAACTGCCAATGACCTGTTTTGAGTCGTTCAGCCCTTTTTGCAAATGTCCACCTGTAAAAGCCACCTCCTTCAGGAAAATGTCCATATCCTGGTTAGAAAATGTTCAACTTTGTTCTGAGTCCCTATGCTTAACATTCAGGACATTGAATGCACCGCCTACTTTTTGGTCGTCGAGGTACCCTGACAAGAGGTGTGAACTGCTGATGATCTGTTACAAGTCGTTAAGCCTCTTTTGCAAATGTCCACCTGTAAAAGGCTCCTCTTTCGAGCCAGAGTTGAACCAGCGACCTAAGGATGTCAACATATGTACACTACAGTCCTCCGCTCTACCAACTGAGCTATCGAAGGGTCAAATCCTGTTTAACAGTGTAGAATTCTTTTGGAAAATGTCCATATCCTGGTTAGAAAATGTTCAGCTGTCTTCAGAGTGCCTATGCTAAACATTCAGGACATTGAATTCCCCGCCTACTTTTTGGTCATTGAGGTACTCTGAAAAGATGTGTGAACAGCCGATGACCTGTTTTGAGTCGTTAAGCCTCTTTTGCAAATGTCCACCTGTAAAAGACACCTCCTTTAAGCTAGAGTTGAACCAGCGACCTAAGGATGTCAACATATGTAACCTACAGTCCTCCGCTCTACCAACTGAGTTATCGAAGGGTCAAATCCTGTTTAACAGTGTAGAATTCTTTTGGAAAATGTCCATTTCCTGGTTAGAAAATGTTCAACTTTGGTGTGAACTGCCAATGACCTGTTTTGAGTCGTTCAGCCCTTTTTGCAAATGTCCACCTGTAAAAGCCACCTCCTTCAGGAAAATGTCCATATCCTGGTTAGAAAATGTTCAACTTTGTTCTGAGTCCCTATGCTTAACATTCAGGACATTGAATGCACCGCCTACTTTTTGGCAGCGAGGTACCCTGACAAGAGGTGTGAACTGCTGATAATCTGTTTCGAGTCGTTTCGTCTCTGTTGCAAATGTCCACCTGTAAAAGAATCCTCCTTCGATCCGGAGTTGAACCAGCGACTTAAGGATGTCAACATATGTACACTACAATCCTCCGCTCTACCAACTGAGCTATCGAAGGGTCAAATCCTGTTTAACAGTGTAGAATTCTTTTGGAAAAAAGCCATATCCTGGTTAGAAAATGTTCAACTTTGGTGTGAACTGCCAATGACCTGTTTTGAGTCGTTCAGCCCTTTTTGCAAATGTCCACCTGTAAAAGCCACCTCCTTCAGGAAAATGTCCATATCCTGGTTAGAAAATGTTCAACTTTGTTCTGAGTCCCTATACTGAACATTCAGGACATTGAATGCCCCGCCTACTTTTGGACGTCGAGGTACCCTGACAAGATGTGAGAACTGCTGATGATCTGTTGCAAGTCGTTAAGCCTCTGTTGCAAATGTTCACCTGTAAAAGACTCCTCCTTCGAGCCGGAGTTGAACCAGCGACCTAAGGATGTCAACACATGTAACTAACAGTTCTCCGTTCTACCAACTGAGCTATCGAAGGGTCAAATCCTGTTTAACAGTGTAGAATTCTTTTGGAAAATGTCCATATCCTGGTTAGAACATTTTCAACTTTGTTCAGAGTCCCTATGCTGAACATTCAGGACATTGAATGCACCCCCTACGTTTTGGTCGTCGAGGTACCCTGACAAGAGGTGTGAACTGCTGATAATCTGTTTTGAGTCGTTAAGCCTCTGTTGAAAATGTTCACCTGTAAAAGACTCCTCCTTCTAGCCGGAGTTGAACCAGCGACCTAAGGATATCATTATGTGTAACCTACAGTCCTACGATGCTAAACATTCAGGACATTGAATGCTTACAGTCCTCCGCTCTACCAACTGAGCTATTGAAGGATCAAATCCTGTTTAACAGTGTTGCATTGTTTTGGAAAATTTCCATATCATGGTTAGAAAATGTTCAGCTGTCTTCAGAGTGCCTATGCTAAACATTCAGGACATTGAATGCCCCGCCTACTTTTTGGTCATTGAGGTACTCTTAAAAGAGGTGTGAATAGCCGATGACCTGTTTTGATTCGTTAAGCCTCTGTTGAAAATGTCCACCTGTAAAAGACTCCTCCTTCTAGCCGGAGTTGAACCAGGGACCTAAGGATGTCATTATGTGTAACCTGCAGTCCTACGATGCTAAACATTCAGGACATTGAATGCCCCGCCAACTTTTTGGTCATTGAGGATCTTTGTTCAGATTCCCTATACTGAACATTCAGGACATTGAATGCACCGCCTACTTTTTGGACGTTAAGGTACCCTGACAAGAGGTGTGAACTGCTGATGATCTGTTACAAGTCGTTTAGCCTCTGTTGCAAATGTCCACCTGTAAAAGACTCCTCCTTCGAGCCGGAGTTGAACCAGCGACCTAAGGATGTCAACATATGTAACCAACACTCCTCGGATGCCAAACATTCAGGACATTGAATGCCCCGCCAACTTTTTGGTCATTGAGGTTCTTTGGTGAGAGTCCCTATGCTGAACATTCAGGACATTGAATGCCCCATCTACTTTTTGGTCATTGAGGTACTCTGAAAAGAGGTTTGAACTGCCGATGACTTGTTTTGAGTCGTTAAGCCTCTTTTGAACATGTCCACCTGTTAAAGACACCTCCTTCAGGCCAGAGTTGAACCAGCGACCTAAGGATGTCAACATATGTAACCGACAGTCCTCCGCTCTACCAACTGAGTTATCGAAGGGTCAAATCCTGTTTAACAGTGTAGAATTCTTTTGGAAAATGTCCATATCCTGGTTAGAAAATGTTCAACTTTGGTGTGAACTGCCAATGACCTGTTTTGAGTCGTTCAGCCCTTTTTGCAAATGTCCACCTGTAAAAGCCACCTCCTTCAGGAAAATGTCCATATCCTGGTTAGAAAATGTTCAACTTTGTTCTGAGTCCCTATGCTGAACATTCAGGACATTGAATGCACCGCCTACTTTTTGGTCGTCGAGGTACCCTGACAAGAGGTGTGAACTGCTGATGATCTGTTACAAGTCGTTAAGCCTCTTTTGCAAATGTCCACCTGTAAAAGACTCCTCATTTAAGCTAGAGTTGAACCAGCGACCTAAGGATGTCAACATATGTAACCTACAGTCCTCCGCTCTACCAACTGAGCTATCGAAGGGTCAAATCCTGTTTAACAGTGTAGAATTCTTTTGGAAAATGTCCATATCCTGGTTAGAAAATGTTCAACTTTGGTGTGAACTGCCAATGACCTGTTTTGAGTCGTTCAGCCCTTTTTGCAAATGTCCACCTGTAAAAGCCACCTCCTTCAGGAAAATGTCCATATCCTGGTTAGAAAATGTTCAACTTTGTTCTGAGTCCCTATGCTGAACATTCAGGACATTGAATGCACCGCCTACTTTTTGGTCGTCGAGGTACCCTGACAAGAGGTGTGAACTGCTGATGATCTGTAACAAGTCGTTAAGCCTCTTTTGCAAATGTCCACCTGTAAAAGACTCCTCCTTCGAGCCGGAGTTGAACCAGCGACCTAAGGATGTCAACATATGTAACCTACAGTCCTCCGCTCTACCAACTGAGCTATCGAAGGGTCAAATCCTGTTTAACAGTGTAGAGTTCTTTTGGAAAATGTCCATATCCTGGTTAGAAAATGTTCAGCTGTCTTCAGAGTGCCTATGCTAAACATTCAGGACATTGAATTCCCCGCCTACTTTTTGGTCATTGAGGTACTCTGAAAAGATGTGTGAACAGCCAATGACCTGTTTTGAGTCGTTCAGCCCTTTTTGCAAATGTCCACCTGTAAAAGCCACCTCCTTCAGGAAAATGTCCATATCCTGGTTAGAAAATGTTCAACTTTGTTCTGAGTCCCTATGCTGAACATTCAGGACATTGAATGCACCGCCTACTTTTTGGTCGTCGAGGTACCCTGACAAGAGGTGTGAACTGCTGATGATCTGTTACAAGTCGTTAAGCCTCTTTTGCAAATGTCCACCTGTAAAAGACTCCTCCTTTAAGCTAGAGTTGAACCAGCGACCTAAGGATGTCAACATATGTAACCTACAGTCCTCCGCTCTACCAACTGAGCTATCGAAGGGTCAAATCCTGTTTAACAGTGTAGAATTCTTTTGGAAAATGTCCATATCCTGGTTAGAAAATGTTCAACTTTGGTGTGAACTGCCAATGACCTGTTTTGAGTCGTTCAGCCCTTTTTGCAAATGTCCACCTGTAAAAGCCACCTCCTTCAGGAAAATGTCCATATCCTGGTTAGAAAATGTTCAACTTTGTTCTGAGTCCCTATGCTTAACATTCAGGACATTGAATGCACCGCCTACTTTTTGGTCGTCGAGGTACCCTGACAAGAGGTGTGAACTGCTGATGATCTGTTACAAGTCGTTAAGCCTCTTTTGCAAATGTCCACCTGTAAAAGACTCCTCCTTCGAGCCGGAGTTGAACCAGCGACCTAAGGATGTCAATATATGTACACTACAGTCCTCCGCTCTACCAACTGAGCTATCGAAGGGTCAAATCCTGTTTAACAGTGTAGAATTCTTTTGGAAAATGTCCATATCCTGGTTAGAAAATGTTCAGCTGTCTTCAGAGTGCCTATGCTAAACATTCAGGACATTGAATTCCCCGCCTACTTTTTGGTCATTGAGGTACTCTGAAAAGATGTGTGAACAGCCGATGACCTGTTTTGAGTCGTTAAGCCTCTTTTGCAAATGTCCACCTGTAAAAGACACCTCCTTTAAGCTAGAGTTGAACCAGCGAACTAAGGATGTCAACATATGTAACCTACAGTCCTCCGCTCTACCAACTGAGTTATCGAAGGGTCAAATCCTGTTTAACAGTGTAGAATTCTTTTGGAAAATGTCCATATCCTGGTTAGAAAATGTTCAACTTTGGTGTGAACTGCCAATGACCTGTTTTGAGTCGTTCAGCCCTTTTTGCAAATGTCCACCTGTAAAAGCCACCTCCTTCAGGAAAATGTCCATATCCTGGTTAGAAAATGTTCAACTTTGTTCTGAGTCCCTATGCTGAACATTCAGGACATTGAATGCACCGCCTACTTTTTGGTCGTCGAGGTACCCTGACAAGAGGTGTGAACTGCTGATGATCTGTAACAAGTCGTTAAGCCTCTTTTGCAAATGTCCACCTGTAAAAGACTCCTCCTTCGAGCCGGAGTTGAACCAGCGACCTAAGGATGTCAACATATGTAACCTACAGTCCTCCGCTCTACCAACTGAGCTATCGAAGGGTCAAATCCTGTTTAACAGTGTAGAGTTCTTTTGGAAAATGTCCATATCCTGGTTAGAAAATGTTCAGCTGTCTTCAGAGTGCCTATGCTAAACATTCAGGACATTGAATTCCCCGCCTACTTTTTGGTCATTGAGGTACTCTGAAAAGATGTGTGAACAGCCGATGACCTGTTTTGAGTCGTTAAGCCTTTTTTGCAAATGTTCACCTGTATAAGCCACCTCCTTCAGGAAAATGTCCATATCCTGGTTAGAAAATGTTCAACTTTGTTCTGAGTCCCTATGCTTAACATTCAGGACATTGAATGCACCGCCTACTTTTTGGCAGCGAGGTACCCTGACAAGAGGTGTGAACTGCTGATAATCTGTTTCGAGTCGTTTCGTCTCTGTTGCAAATGTCCACCTGTAAAAGAATCCTCCTTCGATCCGGAGTTGAACCAGCGACTTAAGGATGTCAACATATGTACACTACAATCCTCCGCTCTACCAACTGAGCTATCGAAGGGTCAAATCCTGTTTAACAGTGTAGAATTCTTTTGGAAAATGGCCATATCCTGGTTAGAAAATGTTCAACTTTGGTGTGAACTGCCAATGACCTGTTTTGAGTCGTTCAGCCCTTTTTGCAAATGTCCACCTGTAAAAGCCACCTCCTTCAGGAAAATGTCCATATCCTGGTTAGAAAATGTTCAACTTTGTTCTGAGTCCCTATACTGAACATTCAGGACATTGAATGCCCCGCCTACTTTTGGACGTCGAGGTACCCTGACAAGATGTGAGAACTGCTGATGATCTGTTGCAAGTCGTTAAGCCTCTGTTGCAAATGTTCACCTGTAAAAGACTCCTCCTTCGAGCCGGAGTTGAACCAGCGACCTAAGGATGTCAACACATGTAACTAACAGTTCTCCGTTCTACCAACTGAGCTATCGAAGGGTCAAATCCTGTTTAACAGTGTAGAATTCTTTTGGAAAATGTCCATATCCTGGTTAGAACATTTTCAACTTTGTTCAGAGTCCCTATGCTGAACATTCAGGACATTGAATGCACCCCCTACGTTTTGGTCGTCGAGGTACCCTGACAAGAGGTGTGAACTGCTGATAATCTGTTTTGAGTCGTTAAGCCTCTGTTGAAAATGTCCACCTGTAAAAGACTCCTCCTTCTAGCCGGAGTTGAACCAGCGACCTAAGGATATCATTATGTGTAACCTACAGTCCTACGATGCTAAACATTCAGGACATTGAATGCTTACAGTCCTCCGCTCTACCAACTGAGCTATTGAAGGATCAAATCCTGTTTAACAGTGTTGCATTGTTTTGGAAAATTTCCATATCATGGTTAGAAAATGTTCAGCTGTCTTCAGAGTGCCTATGCTAAACATTCAGGACATTGAATGCCCCGCCTACTTTTTGGTCATTGAGGTACTCTTAAAAGAGGTGTGAATAGCCGATGACCTGTTTTGATTCGTTAAGCCTCTGTTGAAAATGTCCACCTGTAAAAGACTCCTCCTTCTAGCCGGAGTTGAACCAGGGACCTAAGGATGTCATTATGTGTAACCTGCAGTCCTACGATGCTAAACATTCAGGACATTGAATGCCCCGCCAACTTTTTGGTCATTGAGGATCTTTGTTCAGATTCCCTATACTGAACATTCAGAACATTGAATGCACCGCCTACTTTTTGGACGTTAAGGTACCCTGACAAGAGGTGTGAACTGCTGATGATCTGTTACAAGTCGTTTAGCCTCTGTTGCAAATGTCCACCTGTTAAAGACTCCTCCTTCGAGCCGGAGTTGAACCAGCGACCTAAGGATGTCAACATATGTAACCAACACTCCTCGGATGCCAAACATTCAGGACATTGAATGCCCCGCCAACTTTTTGGTCATTGAGGTTCTTTGGTGAGAGTCCCTATGCTGAACATACAGGACATTGAATGCCCCACCTACTTTTTGGTCATTGAGGTACTCTGAAAAGAGGTTTGAACTGCCGATGACTTGTTTTGAGTCGTTAAGCCTCTTTTGAACATGTCCACCTGTTAAAGACACCTCCTTCAGGCCAGAGTTGAACCAGCGACCTAAGGATGTCAACATATGTAACCGACAGTCCTCCGCTCTACCAACTGAGTTATCGAAGGGTCAAATCCTGTTTAACAGTGTAGAATTCTTTTGGAAAATGTCCATATCCTGGTTAGAAAATGTTCAACTTTGGTGTGAACTGCCAATGACCTGTTTTGAGTCGTTCAGCCCTTTTTGCAAATGTCCACCTGTAAAAGCCACCTCCTTCAGGAAAATGTCCATATCCTGGTTAGAAAATGTTCAACTTTGTTCTGAGTCCCTATGCTGAACATTCAGGACATTGAATGCACCGCCTACTTTTTGGTCGTCGAGGTACCCTGACAAGAGGTGTGAACTGCTGATGATCTGTTACAAGTCGTTAAGCCTCTTTTGCAAATGTCCACCTGTAAAAGACTCCTCCTTTAAGCTAGAGTTGAACCAGCGACCTAAGGATGTCAACATATGTAACCTACAGTCCTCCGCTCTACCAACTGAGCTATCGAAGGGTCAAATCCTGTTTAACAGTGTAGAATTCTTTTGGAAAATGTCCATATCCTGGTTAGAAAATGTTCAACTTTGGTGTGAACTGCCAATGACCTGTTTTGAGTCGTTCAGCCCTTTTTGCAAATGTCCACCTGTAAAAGCCACCTCCTTCAGGAAAATGTCCATATCCTGGTTAGAAAATGTTCAACTTTGTTCTGAGTCCCTATGCTGAACATTCAGGACATTGAATGCACCGCCTACTTTTTGGTCGTCGAGGTACCCTGACAAGAGGTGTGAACTGCTGATGATCTGTTACAAGTCGTTAAGCCTCTTTTGCAAATGTCCACCTGTAAAAGACTCCTCCTTCGAGCCGGAGTTGAACCAGCGACCTAAGGATGTCAACATATGTAACCTACAGTCCTCCGCTCTACCAACTGAGCTATCGAAGGGTCAAATCCTGTTTAACAGTGTTGCATTGTTTTGAAAATGTCCATATCATGGTTAGAAAATGTTCAGCTGTCTTCAGAGTGCCTATGCTAAACATTCAGGACATTGAATGCCCCGCCAACTTTTTGGTCATTGAGGTTCTTTGGTCAGAGTCCCTATGCTAAACATTCAGGACATTGAATTCCCCGCCTACTTTTTGGTCATTGAGGTACTCTGAAAAGATGTGTGAACAGCCGATGACCTGTTTTGAGTCGTTAAGCCTCTTTTGCAAATGTCCACCTGTAAAAGACACCTCCTTTAAGCTAGAGTTGAACCAGCGACCTAAGGATGTCAGCATATGTAACCAAACACCTCCGATGCTAAACATTCAGGACATTGAATGCCCCGCCAACTTTTTGGTCATTGAGGTTCTTTGTTCAGAGTCCCTATGCTGAACATTCAGGACATTGAATGCCCCGCCTACTTTTTGGTCATTGAGGTACCCTGACAAGAGGTGTGAACTGCTGATAATCTGTTATGAGTCGTTAAGCCTCTGTTGAAAATGTCCACCTGTAAAAGACTCCTCCTTCGAGCCGGAGTTGAAATAGCGACCTAAGGATGACAACATGTGTAATCACAGTCCTACGATCCTAAACATTCAGGACATTGAATGCCCCGCCAACTTTTTGGTCATTGAGGATCTTTGTTCAGATTCCCTATACTGAACATTCAGGACATTTAATGCACCGCCTACTTTTTGGACGTCGAGGTACCCTGACAAGAGGTGTGAACTGCTGATGATCTGTTACAAGTCGTTTAGCCTCTGTTGCAAATGTACACCTGTAAAAAACTCCTCCTTCGAGCCGGAGTTGAACCAGCGACCTAAGGATGTCAACATATGTACACTACAGTCCTCCGCTCTACCAACTGAGCTATCGAAGGGTCAAATCCTGTTTAACAGTGTAGAATTCTTTTGGAAAATTTCCATATCCTGGTTAGAAAATGTTCAGCTGTCTTCAGAGTGCCTATGCTAAACATTCAGGACATTGAATTCCCCGCCTACTTTTTGGTCATTGAGGTACCCTGACAAGAGGTGTGAACTGCTGATGATCTGTTACAATACGTTAAGCCTCTTTTGCAAATGTCCACCTGTAAAAGACTCCTCCTTCGAGCCGGAGTTGAACCAGCGACCTAAGGATGTCAACATATGTAACCTACAGTCCTCCGCTCTACCAACTGAGCTATCGAAGGGTCAAATCCTGTTTAACAGTGTAGAATTCTTTTGGAAAATTTCCATATCCTGGTTAGAAAATGTTCAGCTGTCTTCAGAGTGCCTATGCTAAACATTCAGGACATTGAATTCCCCGCCTACTTTTTGGTCATTGAGGTACCCTGACAAGAGGTGTGAACTGCTGATGATCTGTTACAATACGTTAAGCCTCTTTTGCAAATGTCCACCTGTAAAAGACTCCTCCTTCGAGCCGGAGTTGAACCAGCGACCTAAGGATGTCAACATATGTAACCAACACTCCTCGGATGCCAAACATTCAGGACATTGAATGCCCCGCCAACTTTTTGGTCATTGAGGTTCTTTGGTGAGAGTCCCTATGCTGAACATACAGGACATTGAATGCCCCACCTACTTTTTGGTCATTGAGGTACTCTGAAAAGAGGTTTGAACTGCCGATGACTTGTTTTGAGTCGTTAAGCCTCTTTTGAACATGTCCACCTGTTAAAGACACCTCCTTCAGGCCAGAGTTGAACCAGCGACCTAAGGATGTCAACATATGTAACCGACAGTCCTCCGCTCTACCAACTGAGTTATCGAAGGGTCAAATCCTGTTTAACAGTGTAGAATTCTTTTGGAAAATGTCCATATCCTGGTTAGAAAATGTTCAACTTTGGTGTGAACTGCCAATGACCTGTTTTGAGTCGTTCAGCCCTTTTTGCAAATGTCCACCTGTAAAAGCCACCTCCTTCAGGAAAATGTCCATATCCTGGTTAGAAAATGTTCAACTTTGTTCTGAGTCCCTATGCTGAACATTCAGGACATTGAATGCACCGCCTACTTTTTGGTCGTCGAGGTACCCTGACAAGAGGTGTGAACTGCTGATGATCTGTTACAAGTCGTTAAGCCTCTTTTGCAAATGTCCACCTGTAAAAGACTCCTCCTTTAAGCTAGAGTTGAACCAGCGACCTAAGGATGTCAACATATGTAACCTACAGTCCTCCGCTCTACCAACTGAGCTATCGAAGGGTCAAATCCTGTTTAACAGTGTAGAATTCTTTTGGAAAATGTCCATATCCTGGTTAGAAAATGTTCAACTTTGGTGTGAACTGCCAATGACCTGTTTTGAGTCGTTCAGCCCTTTTTGCAAATGTCCACCTGTAAAAGCCACCTCCTTCAGGAAAATGTCCATATCCTGGTTAGAAAATGTTCAACTTTGTTCTGAGTCCCTATGCTGAACATTCAGGACATTGAATGCACCGCCTACTTTTTGGTCGTCGAGGTACCCTGACAAGAGGTGTGAACTGCTGATGATCTGTTACAAGTCGTTAAGCCTCTTTTGCAAATGTCCACCTGTAAAAGACTCCTCCTTCGAGCCGGAGTTGAACCAGCGACCTAAGGATGTCAACATATGTAACCTACAGTCCTCCGCTCTACCAACTGAGCTATCGAAGGGTCAAATCCTGTTTAACAGTGTTGCATTGTTTTGAAAATGTCCATATCATGGTTAGAAAATGTTCAGCTGTCTTCAGAGTGCCTATGCTAAACATTCAGGACATTGAATGCCCCGCCAACTTTTTGGTCATTGAGGTTCTTTGGTCAGAGTCCCTATGCTAAACATTCAGGACATTGAATTCCCCGCCTACTTTTTGGTCATTGAGGTACTCTGAAAAGATGTGTGAACAGCCGATGACCTGTTTTGAGTCGTTAAGCCTCTTTTGCAAATGTCCACCTGTAAAAGACACCTCCTTTAAGCTAGAGTTGAACCAGCGACCTAAGGATGTCAGCATATGTAACCAAACACCTCCGATGCTAAACATTCAGGACATTGAATGCCCCGCCAACTTTTTGGTCATTGAGGTTCTTTGTTCAGAGTCCCTATGCTGAACATTCAGGACATTGAATGCCCCGCCTACTTTTTGGTCATTGAGGTACCCTGACAAGAGGTGTGAACTGCTGATAATCTGTTATGAGTCGTTAAGCCTCTGTTGAAAATGTCCACCTGTAAAAGACTCCTCCTTCGAGCCGGAGTTGAAATAGCGACCTAAGGATGACAACATGTGTAATCACAGTCCTACGATCCTAAACATTCAGGACATTGAATGCCCCGCCAACTTTTTGGTCATTGAGGATCTTTGTTCAGATTCCCTATACTGAACATTCAGGACATTTAATGCACCGCCTACTTTTTGGACGTCGAGGTACCCTGACAAGAGGTGTGAACTGCTGATGATCTGTTACAAGTCGTTTAGCCTCTGTTGCAAATGTACACCTGTAAAAAACTCCTCCTTCGAGCCGGAGTTGAACCAGCGACCTAAGGATGTCAACATATGTACACTACAGTCCTCCGCTCTACCAACTGAGCTATCGAAGGGTCAAATCCTGTTTAACAGTGTAGAATTCTTTTGGAAAATTTCCATATCCTGGTTAGAAAATGTTCAGCTGTCTTCAGAGTGCCTATGCTAAACATTCAGGACATTGAATTCCCCGCCTACTTTTTGGTCATTGAGGTACCCTGACAAGAGGTGTGAACTGCTGATGATCTGTTACAATACGTTAAGCCTCTTTTGCAAATGTCCACCTGTAAAAGACTCCTCCTTCGAGCCGGAGTTGAACCAGCGACCTAAGGATGTCAACATATGTAACCTACAGTCCTCCGCTCTACCAACTGAGCTATCGAAGGGTCAAATCCTGCTTAACAGTGCAGAATTCTTTTGGAAAATGTCCATATCCTGGTTAGAAAATGTTCAGCTGTCTTCAGAGTGCCTATGCTAAACATTCAGGACATTGAATTCCCCGCCTACTTTTTGGTCATTGAGGTACTCTGAAAAGATGTGTGAACAGCCGATGACCTGTTTTGAGTCGTTAAGCCTCTTTTGCAAATGTCCACCTGTAAAAGACTCCTCCTTCGAGCCGGAGTTGAACCAGCGACCTAAGGATGTCAACATATGTACACTACAGTCCTCCGCTCTACCAACTGAGCTATCGAAGGGTCAAATCCTGTTTAACAGTGTAGAATTCTTTTGGAAAATGTCCATATCCTGGTTAGAAAATGTTCAGCTGTGTTCAGAGTGCCTATGCTAAACATTCAGGACATTGAATTCCCCGCCTACTTTTTGGTCATTGAGGTACTCTGAAAAGATGTGTGAACAGCCGATGACCTGTTTTGAGTCGTTAAGCCTCTTTTGCAAATGTCCACCTGTAAAAGACACCTCCTTTAAGCTAGAGTTGAACCAGCGACCTAAGGATGTCAACATATGTAACCTACAGTCCTCCGCTCTACCAACTGAGTTATCGAAGGGTCAAATCCTGTTTAACAGTGTAGAATTCTTTTGGAAAATGTCCATTTCCTGGTTAGAAAATGTTCAACTTTGGTGTGAACTGCCAATGACCTGTTTTGAGTCGTTCAGCCCTTTTTGCAAATGTCCACCTGTAAAAGCCACCTCCTTCAGGAAAATGTCCATATCCTGGTTAGAAAATGTGCAACTTTGTTCTGAGTCCCTATGCTGAACATTCATGACATTTAATGCACCGCCTACTTTTTGGACGTCGAGGTACCCTGACAAGAGGTGTGAACTGCTGATGACCTGTTACAAGTCGTTAAGCCTCTTTTGCAAATGTCCACCTGTAAAAGACTCCTCCTTCGAGCCGGAGTTGAACCAGCGACCTAAGGATGTCAACATATGTAACCTACAGTCCTCCGCTCTACCAACTGAGCTATCGAAGGGTCAAATCCTGTTTAACAGTGTTGCATTGTTTTGAAAATGTCCATATCATGGTTAGAAAATGTTCAGCTGTCTTCAGAGTGCCTATGCTAAACATTCAGGACATTGAATGCCCCGCCAACTTTTTGGTCATTGAGGTTCTTTGGTCAGAGTCCCTATGCTAAACATTCAGGACATTGAATTCCCCGCCTACTCTTTCGTCATTGAGGTACTCTGAAAAGATGTGTGAACAGCCGATGACCTGTTTTGAGTCGTTAAGCCTCTTTTGCAAATGTCCACCTGTAAAAGACACCTCCTTTAAGCTAGAGTTGAACCAGCGACCTAAGGATGTCAGCATATGTAACCAAACACCTCCGATGCTAAACATTCAGGACATTGAATGCCCCGCCAACTTTTTGGTCATTGAGGTTCTTTGTTCAGAGTCCCTATGCTGAACATTCAGGACATTGAATGCCCCGCCTACTTTTTGGTCATTGAGGTACTCTGAAAAGAGGTGTGAACTGCCAATGACCTGTTTTGAGTCGTTCAGCCCTTTTTGCAAATGTACACCTGTAAAAGCCACCTCCTTCAGGAAAATGTCCATATCCTGGTTAGAAAATGTTCAACTTTGTTCTGAGTCCCTATGCTGAAACTTCAGGACATTGAATGCACCGCCTACTTTTTGGTCGTAGAGGTACCCTGACAAGAGGTGTGAACTGCTGATAATCTGTTTCGAGTCGTTAAGCCTCTGTTGAAAATGTCCACCTGTAAAAGACTCCTCCTTCGAGCCGGAGTTGAAATAGCGACCTAAGGATGACAACATGTGTAATCACAGTCCTACGATCCTAAACATTCAGGACATTGAATGCCCCGCCAACTTTTTGGTCATTGAGGATCTTTGTTCAGATTCCCTATACTGAACATTCAGGACATTTAATGCACCGCCTACTTTTTGGACGTCGAGGTACCCTGACAAGAGGTGTGAACTGCTGATGATCTGTTACAAGTCGTTTAGCCTCTGTTGCAAATGTACACCTGTAAAAGACTCCTCCTTCGAGCCGGAGTTGAACCAGCGACCTAAGGATGTCAACATATGTACACTACAGTCCTCCGCTCTACCAACTGAGCTATCGAAGGGTAAAATCCTGTTTAACAGTGTAGAATTCTTTTGGAAAATGTCCATTTCCTGGTTAGAAAATGTTCAACTTTGGTGTGAACTGCCAATGACCTGTTTTGAGTCGTTCAGCCCTTTTTGCAAATGTCCACCTGTAAAAGCCACCTCCTTCAGGAAAATGTCCATATCCTGGTTAGAAAATGTGCAACTTTGTTCTGAGTCCCTATGCTGAACATTCAGGACATTTAATGCACCGCCTACTTTTTGGACGTCGAGGTACCCTGACAAGAGGTGTGAACTGCTGATGATCTGTTACAAGTCGTTTAGCCTCTGTTGCAAATGTACACCTGTAAAAGACTCCTCCTTCGAGCCGGAGTTGAACCAGCGACCTAAGGATGTCAACATATGTACACTACAGTCCTCCGCTCTACCAACTGAGCTATCGAAGGGTCAAATCCTGTTTAACAGTGTAGAATTCTTTTGGAAAATGTCCATATCCTGTTTAGAAAATGTTCAGCTGTCTTCAGAGTGCCTATGCTAAACATTCAGGACATTGAATTCCCCGCCTACTTTTTGGTCATTGAGGTACTCTGAAAAGATGTGTGAACAGCCGATGACCTGTTTTGAGTCGTTAAGCCTCTTTTGCAAATGTCCACCTGTAAAAGACACCTCCTTTAAGCTAGAGTTGAACCAGCGACCTAAGGATGTCAACATATGTAACCTACAGTCCTCCGCTCTACCAACTGAGTTATCGAAGGGTCAAATCCTGTTTAACAGTGTAGAATTCTTTTGGAAAATGTCCATATCCTGGTTAGAAAATGTTCAACTTTGGTGTGAACTGCCAATGACCTGTTTTGAGTCGTTCAGCCCTTTTTGCAAATGTCCACCTGTAAAAGCCACCTCCTTCAGGAAAATGTCCATATCCTGGTTAGAAAATGTTCAACTTTGTTCTGAGTCCCTATGCTTAACATTCAGGACATTGAATGCACCGCCTACTTTTTGGTTGTCGAGGTACCCTGACAAGAGGTGTGAACTGCTGATGATCTGTTACAAGTCGTTAAGCCTCTTTTGCAAATGTCCACCTGTAAAAGACTCCTCCTTCGAGCCGGAGTTGAACCAGCGACCTAAGGATGTCAATATATGTACACTACAGTCCTCCGCTCTACCAACTGAGCTATCGAAGGGTCAAATCCTGTTTAACAGTGTAGAATTCCTTTGGAAAATGTCCATATCCTGGTTAGAAAATGTTCAGCTGTCTTCAGAGTGCCTATGCTAAACATTCAGGACATTGAATTCCCCGCCTACTTTTTGGTCATTGAGGTACTCTGAAAAGATGTGTGAACAGCCGATGACCTGTTTTGAGTCGTTAAGCCTCTTTTGCAAATGTCCACCTGTAAAAGACACCTCCTTTAAGCTAGAGTTGAACCAGCGACCTAAGGATGTCAACATATGTAACCTACAGTCCTCCGCTCTACCAACTGAGTTATCGAAGGGTCAAATCCTGTTTAACAGTGTAGAATTCTTTTGGAAAATGTCCATATCCTGGTTAGAAAATGTTCAACTTTGGTGTGAACTGCCAATGACCTGTTTTGAGTCGTTCAGCCCTTTTTGCAAATGTCCACCTGTAAAAGCCACCTCCTTCAGGAAAATGTCCATATCCTGGTTAGAAAATGTTCAACTTTGTTCTGAGTCCCTATGCTAAACATTCAGGACATTGAATTCCCCGCCTACTTTTTGGTCATTGAGGTACTCTGAAAAGATGTGTGAACAGCCGATGACCTGTTTTGAGTCGTTAAGCCTCTTTTGCAAATGTCCACCTGTAAAAGACACCTCCTTTAAGCTAGAGTTGAACCAGCGACCTAAGGATGTCAACATATGTAACCTACAGTCCTCCGCTCTACCAACTGAGTTATCGAAGGGTCAAATCCTGTTTAACAGTGTAGAATTCTTTTGGAAAATGTCCATATCCTGGTTAGAAAATGTTCAACTTTGGTGTGAACTGCCAATGACCTGTTTTGAGTCGTTCAGCCCTTTTTGCAAATGTCCACCTGTAAAAGCCACCTCCTTCAGGAAAATGTCCATATCCTGGTTAGAAAATGTTCAACTTTGTTCTGAGTCCCTATGCTGAACATTCAGGACATTGAATGCACCGCCTACTTTTTGGTCGTCGAGGTACCCTGACAAGAGGTGTGAACTGCTGATGATCTGTTACAAGTCGTTAAGCCTCTTTTGCAAATGTCCACCTGTAAAAGACTCCTCCTTTAAGCTAGAGTTGAACCAGCGACCTAAGGATGTCAACATATGTAACCTACAGTCCTCCGCTCTACCAACTGAGCTATCGAAGGGTCAAATCCTGTTTAACAGTGTAGAATTCTTTTGGAAAATGTCCATATCCTGGTTAGAAAATGTTCAACTTTGGTGTGAACTGCCAATGACCTGTTTTGAGTCGTTCAGCCCTTTTTGCAAATGTCCACCTGTAAAAGCCACCTCCTTCAGGAAAATGTCCATATCCTGGTTAGAAAATGTTCAACTTTGTTCTGAGTCCCTATGCTGAACATTCAGGACATTGAATGCACCGCCTACTTTTTGGTCGTCGAGGTACCCTGACAAGAGGTGTGAACTGCTGATGATCTGTTACAAGTCGTTAAGCCTCTTTTGCAAATGTCCACCTGTAAAAGACTCCTCCTTCGAGGCGGAGTTGAACCAGCGACCTAAGGATGTCAACATATGTAACCTACAGTCCTCCGCTCTACCAACTGAGCTATCGAAGGGTCAAATCCTGTTTAACAGTGTTGCATTGTTTTGAAAATGTCCATATCATGGTTAGAAAATGTTCAGCTGTCTTCAGAGTGCCTATGCTAAACATTCAGGACATTGAATGCCCCGCCAACTTTTTGGTCATTGAGGTTCTTTGGTCAGAGTCCCTATGCTAAACATTCAGGACATTGAATTCCCCGCCTACTTTTTGGTCATTGAGGTACTCTGAAAAGATGTGTGAACAGCCGATGACCTGTTTTGAGTCGTTAAGCCTCTTTTGCAAATGTCCACCTGTAAAAGACACCTCCTTTAAGCTAGAGTTGAACCAGCGACCTAAGGATGTCAGCATATGTAACCAAACACCTCCGATGCTAAACATTCAGGACATTGAATGCCCCGCCAACTTTTTGGTCATTGAGGTTCTTTGTTCAGAGTCCCTATGCTGAACATTCAGGACATTGAATGCCCCGCCTACTTTTTGGTCATTGAGGTACCCTGACAAGAGGTGTGAACTGCTGATAATCTGTTATGAGTCGTTAAGCCTCTGTTGAAAATGTCCACCTGTAAAAGACTCCTCCTTCGAGCCGGAGTTGAAATAGCGACCTAAGGATGACAACATGTGTAATCACAGTCCTACGATCCTAAACATTCAGGACATTGAATGCCCCGCCAACTTTTTGGTCATTGAGGATCTTTGTTCAGATTCCCTATACTGAACATTCAGGACATTTAATGCACCGCCTACTTTTTGGACGTCGAGGTACCCTGACAAGAGTTGTGAACTGCTGATGATCTGTTACAAGTCGTTTAGCCTCTGTTGCAAATGTACACCTGTAAAAAACTCCTCCTTCGAGCCGGAGTTGAACCAGCGACCTAAGGATGTCAACATATGTACACTACAGTCCTCCGCTCTACCAACTGAGCTATCGAAGGGTCAAATCCTGTTTAACAGTGTAGAATTCTTTTGGAAAATTTCCATATCCTGGTTAGAAAATGTTCAGCTGTCTTCAGAGTGCCTATGCTAAACATTCAGGACATTGAATTCCCCGCCTACTTTTTGGTCATTGAGGTACCCTGACAAGAGGTGTGAACTGCTGATGATCTGTTACAAGTCGTTAAGCCTCTTTTGCAAATTTCCACCTGTAAAAGACTCCTCCTTCGAGCCGGAGTTGAACCAGCGACCTAAGGATGTCAACATATGTACACTACAGTCCTCCGCTCTACCAACTGAGCTATCGAAGGGTCAAATCCTGTTTAACAGTGTAGAATTCTTTTGGAAAATGTCCATATCCTGGTTAGAAAATGTTCAGCTGTCTTCAGAGTGCCTATGCTAAACATTCAGGACATTGAATTCTCCGCCTACTTTTTGGTCATTGAGGTACTCTGAAAAGATGTGTGAACAGCCGATGACCTGTTTTGAGTCGTTAAGCATCTTTTGCAAATGTCCACCTGTAAAAGACACCTCCTTTAAGCTAGAGTTGAACCAGCGACCTAAGGATGTCAACATATGTAACCTACAGTCCTCCGCTCTACCAACTGAGCTATCGAAGGGTCAAATCCTGCTTAACAGTGTAGAATTCTTTTGGAAAATGTCCATATCCTGGTTAGAAAATGTTCAGCTGTCTTCAGAGTGCCTATGCTAAACATTCAGGACATTGAATTCCCCGCCTACTTTTTGGTCATTGAGGTACTCTGAAAAGATGTGTGAACAGCCGATGACCTGTTTTGAGTCGTTAAGCCTCTTTTGCAAATGTCCACCTGTAAAAGACACCTCCTTTAAGCTAGAGTTGAACCAGCAACCTAAGGATGTCAACATATGTAACCTACAGTCCTCCGCTCTACCAACTGAGTTATCGAAGGGTCAAATCCTGTTTAACAGTGTAGAATTCTTTTGGAAAATGTCCATATCCTGGTTAGAAAATGTTCAACTTTGGTGTGAACTGCCAATGACCTGTTTTGAGTCGTTCAGCCCTTTTTGCAAATGTCCACCTGTAAAAGCCACCTCCTTCAGGAAAATGTCCATATCCTGGTTAGAAAATGTTCAACTTTGTTCTGAGTCCCTATGCTGAACATTCAGGACATTGAATGCACCGCCTACTTTTTGGCAGCGAGGTACCCTGACAAGAGGTGTGAACTGCTGATAATCTGTTTCGAGTCGTTTCGTCTCTGTTGCAAATGTCCACCTGTAAAAGAATCCTCCTTCGATCCGGAGTTGAACCAGCGACTTAAGGATGTCAACATATGTACACTACAATCCTCCGCTCTACCAACTGAGCTATCGAAGGGTCATATCCTGTTTAACAGTGTAGAATTCTTTTGGAAAATGTCCATATCCTGGTTAGAAAATGTTCAACTTTGGTGTGAACTGCCAATGACCTGTTTTGAGTCGTTCAGCCCTTTTTGCAAATGTCCACCTGTAAAAGCCACCTCCTTCAGGAAAATGTCCATATCCTGGTTAGAAAATGTTCAACTTTGTTCTGAGTCCCTATACTGAACATTCAGGACATTGAATGCCCCGCCTACTTTTGGACGTCGAGGTACCCTGACAAGATGTGAGAACTGCTGATGATCTGTTGCAAGTCGTTAAGCCTCTGTTGCAAATGTTCACCTGTAAAAGACTCCTCCTTCGAGCCGGAGTTGAACCAGCGACCTAAGGATGTCAACACATGTAACTAACAGTCCTCCGTTCTACCAACTGAGCTATCGAAGGGTCAAATCCTGTTTAACAGTGTAGAATTCTTTTGGAAAATGTCCATATCCTGGTTAGAAAATGTTCAACTTTGTTCAGAGTCCCTATGCTGAACATTCAGGACATTGAATGCACCGCCTACGTTTTGGTCGTCGAGGTACCCTGACAAGAGGTGTGAACTGCTGATAATCTGTTTTGAGTCGTTAAGCCTCTGTTGAAAATGTCCACCTGTAAAAGACTCCTCCTTCTAGCCGGAGTTGAACCAGCGACCTAAGGATATCATTATGTGTAACCTACAGTCCTACGATGCTAAACATTCAGGACATTGAATGCTTACAGTCCTCCGCTCTACCAACTGAGCTATTGAAGGATCAAATCCTGTTTAACAGTGTTGCATTGTTTTGGAAAATTTCCATATCATGGTTAGAAAATGTTCAGCTGTCTTCAGAGTGCTTATGCTAAACATTCAGGACATTGAATGCCCCGCCTACTTTTTGGTCACTGAGGTACTCTGAAAAGAGGTGTGAACTGCCGATGACCTGTTTTGGGTCGTTAAGCCTTTTTTGCAAATGTCCACCTGTAAAAGACTCCTCCTTCTAGCCGGAGTTGAACCAGCGACCTAAGGATGTCCTTATGTGTAACCTGCAGTCCTACGATGCTAAACATTCAGGACATTGACTGCCCCGCCAACTTTTTGGTCATTGAGGATCTTTGTTCAGATTCCCTATACTGAACATTCAGGACATTGAATGCACCGCCTACTTTTTGGACGTTAAGGTACCCTGACAAGAGGTGTGAACTGCTGATGATCTGTTACAAGTCGTTTAGCCTCTGTTGCAAATGTCCACCTGTAAAAGACTCCTCCTTCGAGCCGGAGTTGAACCAGCGACCTAAGGATGTCAACATATGTACACTACAGTCCTCCGCTCTACCAACTGAGCTATCGAAGGGTCAAATCCTGTTTAACAGTGTAGAATTCTTTTGGAAAATGTCCATATCCTGGTTAGAAAATGTTCAGCTGTCTTCAGAGTGCCTATGCTAAACATTCAGGACATTGAATTCCCCGCCTACTTTTTGGTCATTGAGGTACTCTGAAAAGATGTGTGAACAGCCGATGACCTGTTTTGAGTCGTTAAGCCTCTTTTGCAAATGTCCACCTGTAAAAGACACCTCCTTTAAGCTAGAGTTGAACCAGCGACCTAAGGATGTCAGCATATGTAACCAAACACCTCCGATGCTAAACATTCAGGACATTGAATGCCCCGCCAACTTTTTGGTCATTGAGGTTCTTTGTTCAGAGTCCCTATGCTGAACATTCAGGACATTGAATGCCCCGCCTACTTTTTGGTCATTGAGGTACCCTGACAAGAGGTGTGAACTGCTGATAATCTGTTATGAGTCGTTAAGCCTCTGTTGAAAATGTCCACCTGTAAAAGACTCCTCCTTCGAGCCGGAGTTGAAATAGCGACCTAAGGATGACAACATGTGTAATCACAGTCCTACGATCCTAAACATTCAGGACATTGAATGCCCCGCCAACTTTTTGGTCATTGAGGATCTTTGTTCAGATTCCCTATACTGAACATTCAGGACATTTAATGCACCGCCTACTTTTTGGACGTCGAGGTACCCTGACAAGAGTTGTGAACTGCTGATGATCTGTTACAAGTCGTTAAGCCTCTGTTGCAAATGTACACCTGTAAAAAACTCCTCCTTCGAGCCGGAGTTGAACCAGCGACCTAAGGATGTCAACATATGTACACTACAGTCCTCCGCTCTACCAACTGAGCTATCGAAGGGTCAAATCCTGTTTAACAGTGTAGAATTCTTTTGGAAAATTTCCATATCCTGGTTAGAAAATGTTCAGCTGTCTTCAGAGTGCCTATGCTAAACATTCAGGACATTGAATTCCCCGCCTACTTTTTGGTCATTGAGGTACCCTGACAAGAGGTGTGAACTGCTGATGATCTGTTACAAGTCGTTAAGCCTCTTTTGCAAATTTCCACCTGTAAAAGACTCCTCCTTCGAGCCGGAGTTGAACCAGCGACCTAAGGATGTCAACATATGTACACTACAGTCCTCCGCTCTACCAACTGAGCTATCGAAGGGTCAAATCCTGTTTAACAGTGTAGAATTCTTTTGGAAAATGTCCATATCCTGGTTAGAAAATGTTCAGCTGTCTTCAGAGTGCCTATGCTAAACATTCAGGACATTGAATTCTCCGCCTACTTTTTGGTCATTGAGGTACTCTGAAAAGATGTGTGAACAGCCGATGACCTGTTTTGAGTCGTTAAGCATCTTTTGCAAATGTCCACCTGTAAAAGACACCTCCTTTAAGCTAGAGTTGAACCAGCGACCTAAGGATGTCAACATATGTAACCTACAGTCCTCCGCTCTACCAACTGAGCTATCGAAGGGTCAAATCCTGCTTAACAGTGTAGAATTCTTTTGGAAAATGTCCATATCCTGGTTAGAAAATGTTCAGCTGTCTTCAGAGTGCCTATGCTAAACATTCAGGACATTGAATTCCCCGCCTACTTTTTGGTCATTGAGGTACTCTGAAAAGATGTGTGAACAGCCGATGACCTGTTTTGAGTCGTTAAGCCTCTTTTGCAAATGTCCACCTGTAAAAGACACCTCCTTTAAGCTAGAGTTGAACCAGCAACCTAAGGATGTCAACATATGTAACCTACAGTCCTCCGCTCTACCAACTGAGTTATCGAAGGGTCAAATCCTGTTTAACAGTGTAGAATTCTTTTGGAAAATGTCCATATCCTGGTTAGAAAATGTTCAACTTTGGTGTGAACTGCCAATGACCTGTTTTGAGTCGTTCAGCCCTTTTTGCAAATGTCCACCTGTAAAAGCCACCTCCTTCAGGAAAATGTCCATATCCTGGTTAGAAAATGTTCAACTTTGTTCTGAGTCCCTATGCTGAACATTCAGGACATTGAATGCCCCGCCTACTTTTGGACGTCGAGGTACCCTGACAAGATGTGAGAACTGCTGATGATCTGTTGCAAGTCGTTAAGCCTCTGTTGCAAATGTTCACCTGTAAAAGACTCCTCCTTCGAGCCGGAGTTGAACCAGCGACCTAAGGATGTCAACACATGTAACTAACAGTCCTCCGTTCTACCAACTGAGCTATCGAAGGGTCAAATCCTGTTTAACAGTGTAGAATTCTTTTGGAAAATGTCCATATCCTGGTTAGAAAATGTTCAACTTTGTTCAGAGTCCCTATGCTGAACATTCAGGACATTGAATGCACCGCCTACGTTTTGGTCGTCGAGGTACCCTGACAAGAGGTGTGAACTGCTGATAATCTGTTTTGAGTCGTTAAGCCTCTGTTGAAAATGTCCACCTGTAAAAGACTCCTCCTTCTAGCCGGAGTTGAACCAGCGACCTAAGGATATCATTATGTGTAACCTACAGTCCTACGATGCTAAACATTCAGGACATTGAATGCTTACAGTCCTCCGCTCTACCAACTGAGCTATTGAAGGATCAAATCCTGTTTAACAGTGTTGCATTGTTTTGGAAAATTTCCATATCATGGTTAGAAAATGTTCAGCTGTCTTCAGAGTGCTTATGCTAAACATTCAGGACATTGAATGCCCCGCCTACTTTTTGGTCACTGAGGTACTCTGAAAAGAGGTGTGAACTGCCGATGACCTGTTTTGGGTCGTTAAGCCTTTTTTGCAAATGTCCACCTGTAAAAGACTCCTCCTTCTAGCCGGAGTTGAACCAGCGACCTAAGGATGTCATTATGTGTAACCTGCAGTCCTACGATGCTAAACATTCAGGACATTGACTGCCCCGCCAACTTTTTGGTCATTGAGGATCTTTGTTCAGATTCCCTATACTGAACATTCAGGACATTGAATGCACCGCCTACTTTTTGGACGTTAAGGTACCCTGACAAGAGGTGTGAACTGCTGATGATCTGTTACAAGTCGTTTAGCCTCTGTTGCAAATGTCCACCTGTAAAAGACTCCTCCTTCGAGCCGGAGTTGAACCAGCGACCTAAGGATGTCAACATATGTAACCAACACTCCTCGGATGCTAAACATTCAGGACATTGAATGCCCCGCCAACTTTTTGGTCATTGAGGTTCTTTGGTCAAAGTCCCTATGCTGAACATTCAGGACATTGAATGCCCCACCTACTTTTTGGTCATTGAGGTACTCTGAAAAGAGGTCTGAACTGCCGATGACCTGTTTTGAGTTGTTAAGCCTCTTTTGAACATGTCCACCTGTTAAAGACACCTCCTTCAGGCCAGAGTTGAACCAGCGACCTAAGGATGTCAACATATGTAACCTACAGTCCTCCGCTCTACCAACTGAGTTATCGAAGGGTCAAATCCTGTTTAACAGTGTAGAATTCTTTTGGAAAATGTCCATATCCTGGTTAGAAAATGTTCAACTTTGGTGTGAACTGCCAATGACCTGTTTTGAGTCGTTCAGCCCTTTTTGCAAATGTCCACCTGTAAAAGCCACCTCCTTCAGGAAAATGTCCATATCCTGGTTAGAAAATGTTCAACTTTGTTCTGAGTCCCTATGCTGAACATTCAGGACATTGAATGCACCGCCTACTTTTTGGTCGTCGAGGTACCCTGACAAGAGGTGTGAACTGCTGATGATCTGTTACAAGTCGTTAAGCCTCTTTTGCAAATGTCCACCTGTAAAAGACTCCTCCTTTAAGCTAGAGTTGAACCAGCGACCTAAGGATGTCAACATATGTAACCTACAGTCCTCCGCTCTACCAACTGAGCTATCGAAGGGTCAAATCCTGTTTAACAGTGTAGAATTCTTTTGGAAAATGTCCATATCCTGGTTAGAAAATGTTCAGCTGTCTTCAGAGTGCCTATGCTAAACATTCAGGACATTGAATTCCCCGCCTACTTTTTGGTCATTGAGGTACTCTGAAAAGATGTGTGAACAGCCGATGACCTGTTTTGAGTCGTTAAGCCTCTTTTGCAAATGTCCACCTGTAAAAGACACCTCCTTTAAGCTAGAGTTGAACCAGCGACCTAAGGATGTCAACATATGTAACCTACAGTCCTCTGCTCTACCAACTGAGTTATCGAAGGGTCAAATCCTGTTTAACAGTGTAGAATTCTTTTGGAAAATGTCCATATCCTGGTTAGAAAATGTTCAACTTTGGTGTGAACTGCCAATGACCTGTTTTGAGTCGTTCAGCCCTTTTTGCAAATGTCCACCTGTAAAAGCCACCTCCTTCAGGAAAATGTCCATATCCTGGTTAGAAAATGTTCAACTTTGTTCTGAGTCCCTATGCTTAACATTCAGGACATTGAATGCACCGCCTACTTTTTGGTTGTCGAGGTACCCTGACAAGAGGTGTGAACTGCTGATGATCTGTTACAAGTCGTTAAGCCTCTTTTGCAAATGTCCACCTGTAAAAGACTCCTCCTTCGAGCCGGAGTTGAACCAGCGACCTAAGGATGTCAATATATGTACACTACAGTCCTCCGCTCTACCAACTGAGCTATCGAAGGGTCAAATCCTGTTTAACAGTGTAGAATTCCTTTGGAAAATGTCCATATCCTGGTTAGAAAATGTTCAGCTGTCTTCAGAGTGCCTATGCTAAACATTCAGGACATTGAATTCCCCGCCTACTTTTTGGTCATTGAGGTACTCTGAAAAGATGTGTGAACAGCCGATGACCTGTTTTGAGTCGTTAAGCCTCTTTTGCAAATGTCCACCTGTAAAAGACACCTCCTTTAAGCTAGAGTTGAACCAGCGACCTAAGGATGTCAACATATGTAACCTACAGTCCTCCGCTCTACCAACTGAGTTATCGAAGGGTCAAATCCTGTTTAACAGTGTAGAATTCTTTTGGAAAATGTCCATATCCTGGTTAGAAAATGTTCAACTTTGGTGTGAACTGCCAATGACCTGTTTTGAGTCGTTCAGCCCTTTTTGCAAATGTCCACCTGTAAAAGCCACCTCCTTCAGGAAAATGTCCATATCCTGGTTAGAAAATGTTCAACTTTGTTCTGAGTCCCTATGCTGAACATTCAGGACATTGAATGCACCGCCTACTTTTTGGTCGTCGAGGTACCCTGACAAGAGGTGTGAACTGCTGATGATCTGTTACAAGTCGTTAAGCCTCTTTTGCAAATGTCCACCTGTAAAAGACTCCTCCTTCAAGCCGGAGTTGAACCAGCGACCTAAGGATGTCAACATATGTAACCTACAGTCCTCCGCTCTACCAACTGAGCTATCGAAGGGTCAAATCCTGTTTAACAGTGTTGCATTGTTTTGAAAATGTCCATATCATGGTTAGAAAATGTTCAGCTGTCTTCAGAGTGCCTATGCTAAACATTCAGGACATTGAATGCCCCGCCAACTTTTTGGTCATTGAGGTACGCTGAAAAGAGGTTTGAACTGCCAATGACCTGTTTTGAGTCGTTAAGCCTTTTTTGCAAATGTTCACCTGTATAAGCCACCTCCTTCAGGAAAATGTCCATATCCTGGTTAGAAAATGTTCAACTTTGTTCTGAGTCCCTATGCTGAACATTCAGGACATTGAATGCACCGCCTACTTTTTGGCAGCGAGGTACCCTGACAAGAGGTGTGAACTGCTGATAATCTGTTTCGAGTCGTTTCGTCTCTGTTGCAAATGTCCACCTGTAAAAGAATCCTCCTTCGATCCGGAGTTGAACCAGCGACTTAAGGATGTCAACATATGTACACTACAATCCTCCGCTCTACCAACTGAGCTATCGAAGGGTCAAATCCTGTTTAACAGTGTAGAATTCTTTTGGAAAATGGCCATATCCTGGTTAGAAAATGTTCAACTTTGGTGTGAACTGCCAATGACCTGTTTTGAGTCGTTCAGCCCTTTTTGCAAATGTCCACCTGTAAAAGCCACCTCCTTCAGGAAAATGTCCATATCCTGGTTAGAAAATGTTCAACTTTGTTCTGAGTCCCTATACTGAACATTCAGGACATTGAATGCCCCGCCTACTTTTGGACGTCGAGGTACCCTGACAAGATGTGAGAACTGCTGATGATCTGTTGCAAGTCGTTAAGCCTCTGTTGCAAATGTTCACCTGTAAAAGACACCTCCTTTAAGCTAGAGTTGAACCAGCGACCTAAGGATGTCAACATATGTAACCTACAGTCCTCCGCTCTACCAACTGAGTTATCGAAGGGTCAAATCCTGTTTAACAGTGTAGAATTCTTTTGGAAAATGTCCATTTCCTGGTTAGAAAATGTTCAACTTTGGTGTGAACTGCCAATGACCTGTTTTGAGTCGTTCAGCCCTTTTTGCAAATGTCCACCTGTAAAAGCCACCTCCTTCAGGAAAATGTCCATATCCTGGTTAGAAAATGTGCAACTTTGTTCTGAGTCCCTATGCTGAACATTCAGGACATTTAATGCACCGCCTACTTTTTGGACGTCGAGGTACCCTGACAAGAGGTGTGAACTGCTGATGATCTGTTACAAGTCGTTTAGCCTCTGTTGCAAATGTACACCTGTAAAAGACTCCTCCTTCGAGCCGGAGTTGAACCAGCGACCTAAGGATGTCAACATATGTACACTACAGTCCTCCGCTCTACCAACTGAGCTATCGAAGGGTCAAATCCTGTTTAACAGTGTAGAATTCTTTTGGAAAATGTCCATATCCTGGTTAGAAAATGTTCAGCTGTCTTCAGAGTGCCTATGCTAAACATTCAGGACATTGAATTCCCCGCCTACTTTTTGGTCATTGAGGTACTCTGAAAAGATGTGTCAACAGCCGATGACCTGTTTTGAGTCGTTAAGCCTCTTTTGCAAATGTCCACCTGTAAAAGACACCTCCTTTAAGCTAGAGTTGAACCAGCGACCTAAGGATGTCAACATATGTAACCTACAGTCCTCCGCTCTACCAACTGAGTTATCGAAGGGTCAAATCCTGTTTAACAGTGTAGAATTCTTTTGGAAAATGTCCATATCCTGGTTAGAAAATGTTCAACTTTGGTGTGAACTGCCAATGACCTGTTTTGAGTCGTTCAGCCCTTTTTGCAAATGTCCACCTGTAAAAGCCACCTCCTTCAGGAAAATGTCCATATCCTGGTTAGAAAATGTTCAACTTTGTTCTGAGTCCCTATGCTTAACATTCAGGACATTGAATGCACCGCCTACTTTTTGGTTGTCGAGGTACCCTGACAAGAGGTGTGAACTGCTGATGATCTGTTACAAGTCGTTAAGCCTCTTTTGCAAATGTCCACCTGTAAAAGACTCCTCCTTCGAGCCGGAGTTGAACCAGCGACCTAAGGATGTCAATATATGTACACTACAGTCCTCCGCTCTACCAACTGAGCTATCGAAGGGTCAAATCCTGTTTAACAGTGTAGAATTCCTTTGGAAAATGTCCATATCCTGGTTAGAAAATGTTCAGCTGTCTTCAGAGTGCCTATGCTAAACATTCAGGACATTGAATTCCCCGCCTACTTTTTGGTCATTGAGGTACTCTGAAAAGATGTGTGAACAGCCGATGACCTGTTTTGAGTCGTTAAGCCTCTTTTGCAAATGTCCACCTGTAAAAGACACCTCCTTTAAGCCAGAGTTGAACCAGCGACCTAAGGATGTCAACATATGTAACCTACAGTCCTCCGCTCTACCAACTGAGTTATCGAAGGGTCAAATCCTGTTTAACAGTGTAGAATTCTTTTGGAAAATGTCCATATCCTGGTTAGAAAATGTTCAACTTTGGTGTGAACTGCCAATGACCTGTTTTGAGTCGTTCAGCCCTTTTTGCAAATGTCCACCTGTAAAAGCCACCTCCTTCAGGAAAATGTCCATATCCTGGTTAGAAAATGTTCAACTTTGTTCTGAGTCCCTATGCTGAACATTCAGGACATTGAATGCACCGCCTACTTTTTGGTCGTCGAGGTACCCTGACAAGAGGTGTGAACTGCTGATGATCTGTTACAAGTCGTTAAGCCTCTTTTGCAAATGTCCACCTGTAAAAGACTCCTCCTTTAAGCTAGAGTTGAACCAGCGACCTAAGGATGTCAACATATGTAACCTACAGTCCTCCGCTCTACCAACTGAGCTATCGAAGGGTCAAATCCTGTTTAACAGTGTAGAATTCTTTTGGAAAATGTCCATATCCTGGTTAGAAAATGTTCAACTTTGGTGTGAACTGCCAATGACCTGTTTTGAGTCGTTCAGCCCTTTTTGCAAATGTCCACCTGTAAAAGCCACCTCCTTCAGGAAAATGTCCATATCCTGGTTAGAAAATGTTCAACTTTGTTCTGAGTCCCTATGCTGAACATTCAGGACATTGAATGCACCGCCTACTTTTTGGTCGTCGAGGTACCCTGACAAGAGGTGTGAACTGCTGATGATCTGTTACAAGTCGTTAAGCCTCTTTTGCAAATGTCCACCTGTAAAAGACTCCTCCTTTAAGCTAGAGTTGAACCAGCGACCTAAGGATGTCAACATATGTAACCTACAGTCCTCCGCTCTACCAACTGAGCTATCGAAGGGTCAAATCCTGTTTAACAGTGTTGCATTGTTTTGAAAATGTCCATATCATGGTTAGAAAATGTTCAGCTGTCTTCAGAGTGCCTATGCTAAACATTCAGGACATTGAATGCCCCGCCAACTTTTTGGTCATTGAGGTTCTTTGGTCAGAGTCCCTATGCTAAACATTCAGGACATTGAATTCCCCGCCTACTTTTTGGTCATTGAGGTACTCTGAAAAGATGTGTGAACAGCCGATGACCTGTTTTGAGTCGTTAAGCCTCTTTTGCAAATGTCCACCTGTAAAAGACACCTCCTTTAAGCTAGAGTTGAACCAGCGACCTAAGGATGTCAGCATATGTAACCAAACACCTCCGATGCTAAACATTCAGGACATTGAATGCCCCGCCAACTTTTTGGTCATTGAGGTTCTTTGTTCAGAGTCCCTATGCTGAACATTCAGGACATTGAATGCCCCGCCTACTTTTTGGTCATTGAGGTACCCTGACAAGAGGTGTGAACTGCTGATAATCTGTTATGAGTCGTTAAGCCTCTGTTGAAAATGTCCACCTGTAAAAGACTCCTCCTTCGAGCCGGAGTTGAAATAGCGACCTAAGGATGACAACATGTGTAATCACAGTCCTACGATCCTAAACATTCAGGACATTGAATGCCCCGCCAACTTTTTGGTCATTGAGGATCTTTGTTCAGATTCCCTATACTGAACATTCAGGACATTTAATGCACCGCCTACTTTTTGGACGTCGAGGTACCCTGACAAGAGGTGTGAACTGCTGATGATCTGTTACAAGTCGTTTAGCCTCTGTTGCAAATGTACACCTGTAAAAAACTCCTCCTTCGAGCCGGAGTTGAACCAGCGACCTAAGGATGTCAACATATGTACACTACAGTCCTCCGCTCTACCAACTGAGCTATCGAAGGGTCAAATCCTGTTTAACAGTGTAGAATTCTTTTGGAAAATTTCCATATCCTGGTTAGAAAATGTTCAGCTGTCTTCAGAGTGCCTATGCTAAACATTCAGGACATTGAATTCCCCGCCTACTTTTTGGTCATTGAGGTACCCTGACAAGAGGTGTGAACTGCTGATGATCTGTTACAAGTCGTTAAGCCTCTTTTGCAAATTTCCACCTGTAAAAGACTCCTCCTTCGAGCCGGAGTTGAACCAGCGACCTAAGGATGTCAACATATGTACACTACAGTCCTCCGCTCTACCAACTGAGCTATCGAAGGGTCAAATCCTGTTTAACAGTGTAGAATTCTTTTGGAAAATGTCCATATCCTGGTTAGAAAATGTTCAGCTGTCTTCAGAGTGCCTATGCTAAACATTCAGGACATTGAATTCTCCGCCTACTTTTTGGTCATTGAGGTACTCTGAAAAGATGTGTGAACAGCCGATGACCTGTTTTGAGTCGTTAAGCCTCTTTTGCAAATGTCCACCTGTAAAAGACACCTCCTTTAAGCTAGAGTTGAACCAGCGACCTAAGGATGTCAACATATGTAACCTACAGTCCTCCGCTCTACCAACTGAGCTATCGAAGGGTCAAATCCTGCTTAACAGTGTAGAATTCTTTTGGAAAATGTCCATATCCTGGTTAGAAAATGTTCAGCTGTCTTCAGAGTGCCTATGCTAAACATTCAGGACATTGAATTCCCCGCCTACTTTTTGGTCATTGAGGTACTCTGAAAAGATGTGTGAACAGCCGATGACCTGTTTTGAGTCGTTAAGCCTCTTTTGCAAATGTCCACCTGTAAAAGACACCTCCTTTAAGCTAGAGTTGAACCAGCAACCTAAGGATGTCAACATATGTAACCTACAGTCCTCCGCTCTACCAACTGAGTTATCGAAGGGTCAAATCCTGTTTAACAGTGTAGAATTCTTTTGGAAAATGTCCATATCCTGGTTAGAAAATGTTCAACTTTGGTGTGAACTGCCAATGACCTGTTTTGAGTCGTTCAGCCCTTTTTGCAAATGTCCACCTGTAAAAGCCACCTCCTTCAGGAAAATGTCCATATCCTGGTTAGAAAATGTTCAACTTTGTTCTGAGTCCCTATGCTGAACATTCAGGACATTGAATGCACCGCCTACTTTTTGGCAGCGAGGTACCCTGACAAGAGGTGTGAACTGCTGATAATCTGTTTCGAGTCGTTTCGTCTCTGTTGCAAATGTCCACCTGTAAAAGAATCCTCCTTCGATCCGGAGTTGAACCAGCGACTTAAGGATGTCAACATATGTACACTACAATCCTCCGCTCTACCAACTGAGCTATCGAAGGGTCATATCCTGTTTAACAGTGTAGAATTCTTTTGGAAAATGTCCATATCCTGGTTAGAAAATGTTCAACTTTGGTGTGAACTGCCAATGACCTGTTTTGAGTCGTTCAGCCCTTTTTGCAAATGTCCACCTGTAAAAGCCACCTCCTTCAGGAAAATGTCCATATCCTGGTTAGAAAATGTTCAACTTTGTTCTGAGTCCCTATACTGAACATTCAGGACATTGAATGCCCCGCCTACTTTTGGACGTCGAGGTACCCTGACAAGATGTGAGAACTGCTGATGATCTGTTGCAAGTCGTTAAGCCTCTGTTGCAAATGTTCACCTGTAAAAGACTCCTCCTTCGAGCCGGAGTTGAACCAGCGACCTAAGGATGTCAACACATGTAACTAACAGTCCTCCGTTCTACCAACTGAGCTATCGAAGGGTCAAATCCTGTTTAACAGTGTAGAATTCTTTTGGAAAATGTCCATATCCTGGTTAGAAAATGTTCAACTTTGTTCAGAGTCCCTATGCTGAACATTCAGGACATTGAATGCACCGCCTACGTTTTGGTCGTCGAGGTACCCTGACAAGAGGTGTGAACTGCTGATAATCTGTTTTGAGTCGTTAAGCCTCTGTTGAAAATGTCCACCTGTAAAAGACTCCTCCTTCTAGCCGGAGTTGAACCAGCGACCTAAGGATATCATTATGTGTAACCTACAGTCCTACGATGCTAAACATTCAGGACATTGAATGCTTACAGTCCTCCGCTCTACCAACTGAGCTATTGAAGGATCAAATCCTGTTTAACAGTGTTGCATTGTTTTGGAAAATTTCCATATCATGGTTAGAAAATGTTCAGCTGTCTTCAGAGTGCTTATGCTAAACATTCAGGACATTGAATGCCCCGCCTACTTTTTGGTCACTGAGGTACTCTGAAAAGAGGTGTGAACTGCCGATGACCTGTTTTGGGTCGTTAAGCCTTTTTTGCAAATGTCCACCTGTAAAAGACTCCTCCTTCTAGCCGGAGTTGAACCAGCGACCTAAGGATGTCATTATGTGTAACCTGCAGTCCTACGATGCTAAACATTCAGGACATTGACTGCCCCGCCAACTTTTTGGTCATTGAGGATCTTTGTTCAGATTCCCTATACTGAACATTCAGGACATTGAATGCACCGCCTACTTTTTGGACGTTAAGGTACCCTGACAAGAGGTGTGAACTGCTGATGATCTGTTACAAGTCGTTTAGCCTCTGTTGCAAATGTCCACCTGTAAAAGACTCCTCCTTCGAGCCGGAGTTGAACCAGCGCCCTAAGGATGTCAACATATGTAACCAACACTCCTCGGATGCTAAACATTCAGGACATTGAATGCCCTGCCAACTTTTTGGTCATTGAGGTTCTTTGGTCAAAGTCCCTATGCTGAACATTCAGGACATTGAATGCCCCACCTACTTTTTGGTCATTGAGGTACTCTGAAAAGAGGTCTGAACTGCCGATGACCTGTTTTGAGTTGTTAAGCCTCTTTTGAACATGTCCACCTGTTAAAGACACCTCCTTCAGGCCAGAGTTGAACCAGCGACCTAAGGATGTCAACATATGTAACCTACAGTCCTCCGCTCTACCAACTGAGTTATCGAAGGGTCAAATCCTGTTTAACAGTGTAGAATTCTTTTGGAAAATGTCCATATCCTGGTTAGAAAATGTTCAACTTTGGTGTGAACTGCCAATGACCTGTTTTGAGTCGTTCAGCCCTTTTTGCAAATGTCCACCTGTAAAAGCCACCTCCTTCAGGAAAATGTCCATATCCTGGTTAGAAAATGTTCAACTTTGTTCTGAGTCCCTATGCTGAACATTCAGGACATTGAATGCACCGCCTACTTTTTGGTCGTCGAGGTACCCTGACAAGAGGTGTGAACTGCTGATGATCTGTTACAAGTCGTTAAGCCTCTTTTGCAAATGTCCACCTGTAAAAGACTCCTCCTTTAAGCTAGAGTTGAACCAGCGACCTAAGGATGTCAACATATGTAACCTACAGTCCTCCGCTCTACCAACTGAGCTATCGAAGGGTCAAATCCTGTTTAACAGTGTAGAATTCTTTTGGAAAATGTCCATATCCTGGTTAGAAAATGTTCAGCTGTCTTCAGAGTGCCTATGCTAAACATTCAGGACATTGAATTCCCCGCCTACTTTTTGGTCATTGAGGTACTCTGAAAAGATGTGTGAACAGCCGATGACCTGTTTTGAGTCGTTAAGCCTCTTTTGCAAATGTCCACCTGTAAAAGACACCTCCTTTAAGCTAGAGTTGAACCAGCGACCTAAGGATGTCAACATATGTAACCTACAGTCCTCCGCTCTACCAACTGAGTTATCGAAGGGTCAATTCCTGTTTAACAGTGTAGAATTCTTTTGGAAAATGTCCATATCCTGGTTAGAAAATGTTCAACTTTGGTGTGAACTGCCAATGACCTGTTTTGAGTCGTTCAGCCCTTTTTGCAAATGTCCACCTGTAAAAGCCACCTCCTTCAGGAAAATGTCCATATCCTGGTTAGAAAATGTTCAACTTTGTTCTGAGTCCCTATGCTTAACATTCAGGACATTGAATGCACCGCCTACTTTTTGGTTGTCGAGGTACCCTGACAAGAGGTGTGAACTGCTGATGATCTGTTACAAGTCGTTAAGCCTCTTTTGCAAATGTCCACCTGTAAAAGACTCCTCCGAGCCGGAGTTGAACCAGCGACCTAAGGATGTCAATATATGTACACTACAGTCCTCCGCTCTACCAACTGAGCTATCGAAGGGTCAAATCCTGTTTAACAGTGTAGAATTCCTTTGGAAAATGTCCATATCCTGGTTAGAAAATGTTCAGCTGTCTTCAGAGTGCCTATGCTAAACATTCAGGACATTGAATTCCCCGCCTACTTTTTGGTCATTGAGGTACTCTGAAAAGATGTGTGAACAGCCGATGACCTGTTTTGAGTCGTTAAGCCTCTTTTGCAAATGTCCACCTGTAAAAGACACCTCCTTTAAGCTAGAGTTGAACCAGCGACCTAAGGATGTCAACATATGTAACCTACAGTCCTCCGCTCTACCAACTGAGTTATCGAAGGGTCAAATCCTGTTTAACAGTGTAGAATTCTTTTGGAAAATGTCCATATCCTGGTTAGAAAATGTTCAACTTTGGTGTGAACTGCCAATGACCTGTTTTGAGTCGTTCAGCCCTTTTTGCAAATGTCCACCTGTAAAAGCCACCTCCTTCAGGAAAATGTCGATATCCTGGTTAGAAAATGTTCAACTTTGTTCTGAGTCCCTATGCTGAACATTCAGGACACTGAATGCACCGCCTACTTTTTGGTCGTCGAGGTACCCTGACAAGAGGTGTGAACTGCTGATGATCTGTTACAAGTCGTTAAGCCTCTTTTGCAAATGTCCACCTGTAAAAGACTCCTCCTTCAAGCCGGAGTTGAACCAGCGACCTAAGGATGTCAACATATGTAACCTACAGTCCTCCGCTCTACCAACTGAGCTATCGAAGGGTCAAATCCTGTTTAACAGTGTAGAATTCTTTTGGAAAATGTCCATATCCTGGTTAGAAAATGTTCAGCTGTCTTCAGAGTGCCTATGCTAAACATTCAGGACATTGAATTCCCCGCCTACTTTTTGGTCATTGAGGTACTCTGAAAAGATGTGTGAACAGCCGATGACCTGTTTTGAGTCGTTAAGCCTCTTTTGCAAATGTCCACCTGTAAAAGACACCTCCTTTAAGCTAGAGTTGAACCAGCGACCTAAGGATGTCAACATATGTAACCTACAGTCCTCCGCTCTACCAACTGAGTTATCGAAGGGTCAAATCCTGTTTAACAGTGTAGAATTCTTTTGGAAAATGTCCATATCCTGGTTAGAAAATGTTCAACTTTGGTGTGAACTGCCAATGACCTGTTTTGAGTCGTTCAGCCCTTTTTGCAAATGTCCACCTGTAAAAGCCACCTCCTTCAGGAAAATGTCCATATCCTGGTTAGAAAATGTTCAACTTTGTTCTGAGTCCCTATGTTGAACATTCAGGACATTGAATGCACCGCCTACTTTTTGGTCGTCGAGGTACCCTGACAAGAGGTGTGAACTGCTGATGATCTGTTACAAGTCGTTAAGCCTCTTTTGCAAATGTCCACCTGTAAAAGACTCCTCCTTCGAGCCGGAGTTGAACCAGCGACCTAAGGATGTCAACATATGTAACCTACAGTCCTCCACTCTACCAACTGAGCTATCGAAGGGTCAAATCCTGTTTAACAGTGTTGCATTGTTTTGAAAATGTCCATATCATGGTTAGAAAATGTTCAGCTGTCTTCAGAGTGCCTATGCTAAACATTCAGGACATTGAATGCCCCGCCAACTTTTTGGTCATTGAGGTACGCTGAAAAGAGGTTTGAACTGCCAATGACCTGTTTTGAGTCGTTAAGCCTTTTTTGCAAATGTTCACCTGTATAAGCCACCTCCTTCAGGAAAATGTCCATATCCTGGTTAGAAAATGTTCAACTTTGTTCTGAGTCCCTATGCTGAACATTCAGGACATTGAATGCACCGCCTACTTTTTGGCAGCGAGGTACCCTGACAAGAGGTGTGAACTGCTGATAATCTGTTTCGAGTCGTTTCGTCTCTGTTGCAAATGTCCACCTGTAAAAGAATCCTCCTTCGATCCGGAGTTGAACCAGCGACTTAAGGATGTCAACATATGTACACTACAATCCTCCGCCCTACCAACTGAGTTATCGAAGGGTCAAATCCTGTTTAACAGTGTAGAATTCTTTTGGAAAATGGCCATATCCTGGGTAGAAAATGTTCAACTTTGGTGTGAACTGCCAATGACCTGTTTTGAGTCGTTCAGCCCTTTTTGCAAATGTCCACCTGTAAAAGCCACCTCCTTCAGGAAAATGTCCATATCCTGGTTAGAAAATGTTCAACTTTGTTCTGAGTCCCTATACTGAACATTCAGGACATTGAATGCCCCGCCTACTTTTGGACGTCGAGGTACCCTGACAAGATGTGAGAACTGCTGATGATCTGTTGCAAGTCGTTAAGCCTCTGTTGCAAATGTTCACCTGTAAAAGACACCTCCTTTAAGCTAGAGTTGAACCAGCGACCTAAGGATGTCAACATATGTACACTACAGTCCTCCGCTCTACCAACTGAGCTATCGAAGGGTCAAATCCTGTTTAACAGTGTAGAATTCTTTTGGAAAATGTCCATATCCTGGTTAGAAAATGTTCAGCTGTCTTCAGAGTGCCTATGCTAAACATTCAGGACATTGAATTCTCCGCCTACTTTTTGGTCATTGAGGTACTCTGAAAAGATGTGTGAACAGCCGATGACCTGTTTTGAGTCGTTAAGCCTCTTTTGCAAATGTCCACCTGTAAAAGACACCTCCTTTAAGCTAGAGTTGAACCAGCGACCTAAGGATGTCAACATATGTAACCTACAGTCCTCCGCTCTACCAACTGAGCTATCGAAGGGTCAAATCCTGCTTAACAGTGTAGAATTCTTTTGGAAAATGTCCATATCCTGGTTAGAAAATGTTCAGCTGTCTTCAGAGTGCCTATGCTAAACATTCAGGACATTGAATTCCCCGCCTACTTTTTGGTCATTGAGGTACTCTGAAAAGATGTGTGAACAGCCGATGACCTGTTTTGAGTCGTTAAGCCTCTTTTGCAAATGTCCACCTGTAAAAGACACCTCCTTTAAGCTAGAGTTGAACCAGCAACCTAAGGATGTCAACATATGTAACCTACAGTCCTCCGCTCTACCAACTGAGTTATCGAAGGGTCAAATCCTGTTTAACAGTGTAGAATTCTTTTGGAAAATGTCCATATCCTGGTTAGAAAATGTTCAACTTTGGTGTGAACTGCCAATGACCTGTTTTGAGTCGTTCAGCCCTTTTTGCAAATGTCCACCTGTAAAAGCCACCTCCTTCAGGAAAATGTCCATATCCTGGTTAGAAAATGTTCAACTTTGTTCTGAGTCCCTATGCTGAACATTCAGGACATTGAATGCACCGCCTACTTTTTGGCAGCGAGGTACCCTGACAAGAGGTGTGAACTGCTGATAATCTGTTTCGAGTCGTTTCGTCTCTGTTGCAAATGTCCACCTGTAAAAGAATCCTCCTTCGATCCGGAGTTGAACCAGCGACTTAAGGATGTCAACATATGTACACTACAATCCTCCGCTCTACCAACTGAGCTATCGAAGGGTCATATCCTGTTTAACAGTGTAGAATTCTTTTGGAAAATGTCCATATCCTGGTTAGAAAATGTTCAACTTTGGTGTGAACTGCCAATGACCTGTTTTGAGTCGTTCAGCCCTTTTTGCAAATGTCCACCTGTAAAAGCCACCTCCTTCAGGAAAATGTCCATATCCTGGTTAGAAAATGTTCAACTTTGTTCTGAGTCCCTATACTGAACATTCAGGACATTGAATGCCCCGCCTACTTTTGGACGTCGAGGTACCCTGACAAGATGTGAGAACTGCTGATGATCTGTTGCAAGTCGTTAAGCCTCTGTTGCAAATGTTCACCTGTAAAAGACTCCTCCTTCGAGCCGGAGTTGAACCAGCGACCTAAGGATGTCAACACATGTAACTAACAGTCCTCCGTTCTACCAACTGAGCTATCGAAGGGTCAAATCCTGTTTAACAGTGTAGAATTCTTTTGGAAAATGTCCATATCCTGGTTAGAAAATGTTCAACTTTGTTCAGAGTCCCTATGCTGAACATTCAGGACATTGAATGCACCGCCTACGTTTTGGTCGTCGAGGTACCCTGACAAGAGGTGTGAACTGCTGATAATCTGTTTTGAGTCGTTAAGCCTCTGTTGAAAATGTCCACCTGTAAAAGACTCCTCCTTCTAGCCGGAGTTGAACCAGCGACCTAAGGATATCATTATGTGTAACCTACAGACCTACGATGCTAAACATTCAGGACATTGAATGCTTACAGTCCTCCGCTCTACCAACTGAGCTATTGAAGGATCAAATCCTGTTTAACAGTGTTGCATTGTTTTGGAAAATTTCCACATCATGGTTAGAAAATGTTCAGCTGTCTTCAGAGTGCTTATGCTAAACATTCAGGACATTGAATGCCCCGCCTACTTTTTGGTCACTGAGGTACTCTGAAAAGAGGTGTGAACTGCCGATGACCTGTTTTGGGTCGTTAAGCCTTTTTTGCAAATGTCCACCTGTAAAAGACTCCTCCTTCTAGCCGGAGTTGAACCAGCGACCTAAGGATGTCATTATGTGTAACCTGCAGTCCTACGATGCTAAACATTCAGGACATTGACTGCCCCGCCAACTTTTTGGTCATTGAGGATCTTTGTTCAGATTCCCTATACTGAACATTCAGGACATTGAATGCACCGCCTACTTTTTGGACGTTAAGGTACCCTGACAAGAGGTGTGAACTGCTGATGATCTGTTACAAGTCGTTTAGCCTCTGTTGCAAATGTCCACCTGTAAAAGACTCCTCCTTCGAGCCGGAGTTGAACCAGCGACCTAAGGATGTCAACATATGTAACCAACACTCCTCGGATGCTAAACATTCAGGACATTGAATGCCCCGCCAACTTTTTGGTCATTGAGGTTCTTTGGTCAAAGTCCCTATGCTGAACATTCAGGACATTGAATGCCCCACCTACTTTTTGGTCATTGAGGTACTCTGAAAAGAGGTCTGAACTGCCGATGACCTGTTTTGAGTTGTTAAGCCTCTTTTGAACATGTCCACCTGTTAAAGACACCTCCTTCAGGCCAGAGTTGAACCAGCGACCTAAGGATGTCAACATATGTAACCTACAGTCCTCCGCTCTACCAACTGAGTTATCGAAGGGTCAAATCCTGTTTAACAGTGTAGAATTCTTTTGGAAAATGTCCATATCCTGGTTAGAAAATGTTCAACTTTGGTGTGAACTGCCAATGACCTGTTTTGAGTCGTTCAGCCCTTTTTGCAAATGTCCACCTGTAAAAGCCACCTCCTTCAGGAAAATGTCCATATCCTGGTTAGAAAATGTTCAACTTTGTTCTGAGTCCCTATGCTGAACATTCAGGACATTGAATGCACCGCCTACTTTTTGGTCGTCGAGGTACCCTGACAAGAGGTGTGAACTGCTGATGATCTGTTACAAGTCGTTAAGCCTCTTTTGCAAATGTCCACCTGTAAAAGACTCCTCCTTTAAGCTAGAGTTGAACCAGCGACCTAAGGATGTCAACATATGTAACCTACAGTCCTCCGCTCTACCAACTGAGCTATCGAAGGGTCAAATCCTGTTTAACAGTGTAGAATTCTTTTGGAAAATGTCCATATCCTGGTTAGAAAATGTTCAGCTGTCTTCAGAGTGCCTATGCTAAACATTCAGGACATTGAATTCCCCGCCTACTTTTTGGTCATTGAGGTACTCTGAAAAGATGTGTGAACAGCCGATGACCTGTTTTGAGTCGTTAAGCCTCTTTTGCAAATGTCCACCTGTAAAAGACACCTCCTTTAAGCTAGAGTTGAACCAGCGACCTAAGGATGTCAACATATGTAACCTACAGTCCTCCGCTCTACCAACTGAGTTATCGAAGGGTCAAATCCTGTTTAACAGTGTAGAATTCTTTTGGAAAATGTCCATATCCTGGTTAGAAAATGTTCAACTTTGGTGTGAACTGCCAATGACCTGTTTTGAGTCGTTCAGCCCTTTTTGCAAATGTCCACCTGTAAAAGCCACCTCCTTCAGGAAAATGTCCATATCCTGGTTAGAAAATGTTCAACTTTGTTCTGAGTCCCTATGCTTAACATTCAGGACATTGAATGCACCGCCTACTTTTTGGTTGTCGAGGTACCCTGACAAGAGGTGTGAACTGCTGATGATCTGTTACAAGTCGTTAAGCCTCTTTTGCAAATGTCCACCTGTAAAAGACTCCTCCTTCGAGCCGGAGTTGAACCAGCGACCTAAGGATGTCAATATATGTACACTACAGTCCTCCGCTCTACCAACTGAGCTATCGAAGGGTCAAATCCTGTTTAACAGTGTAGAATTCCTTTGGAAAATGTCCATATCCTGGTTAGAAAATGTTCAGCTGTCTTCAGAGTGCCTATGCTAAACATTCAGGACATTGAATTCCCCGCCTACTTTTTGGTCATTGAGGTACTCTGAAAAGATGTGTGAACAGCCGATGACCTGTTTTGAGTCGTTAAGCCTCTTTTGCAAATGTCCACCTGTAAAAGACACCTCCTTTAAGCTAGAGTTGAACCAGCGACCTAAGGATGTCAACATATGTAACCTACAGTCCTCCGCTCTACCAACTGAGTTATCGAAGGGTCAAATCCTGTTTAACAGTGTAGAATTCTTTTGGAAAATGTCCATATCCTGGTTAGAAAATGTTCAACTTTGGTGTGAACTGCCAATGACCTGTTTTGAGTCGTTCAGCCCTTTTTGCAAATGTCCACCTGTAAAAGCCACCTCCTTCAGGAAAATGTCGATATCCTGGTTAGAAAATGTTCAACTTTGTTCTGAGTCCCTATGCTGAACATTCAGGACACTGAATGCACCGCCTACTTTTTGGTCGTCGAGGTACCCTGACAAGAGGTGTGAACTGCTGATGATCTGTTACAAGTCGTTAAGCCTCTTTTGCAAATGTCCACCTGTAAAAGACTCCTCCTTCAAGCCGGAGTTGAACCAGCGACCTAAGGATGTCAACATATGTAACCTACAGTCCTCCGCTCTACCAACTGAGCTATCGAAGGGTCAAATCCTGTTTAACAGTGTAGAATTCTTTTGGAAAATGTCCATATCCTGGTTAGAAAATGTTCAGCTGTCTTCAGAGTGCCTATGCTAAACATTCAGGACATTGAATTCCCCGCCTACTTTTTGGTCATTGAGGTACTCTGAAAAGATGTGTGAACAGCCGATGACCTGTTTTGAGTCGTTAAGCCTCTTTTGCAAATGTCCACCTGTAAAAGACACCTCCTTTAAGCTAGAGTTGAACCAGCGACCTAAGGATGTCAACATATGTAACCTACAGTCCTCCGCTCTACCAACTGAGTTATCGAAGGGTCAAATCCTGTTTAACAGTGTAGAATTCTTTTGGAAAATGTCCATATCCTGGTTAGAAAATGTTCAACTTTGGTGTGAACTGCCAATGACCTGTTTTGAGTCGTTCAGCCCTTTTTGCAAATGTCCACCTGTAAAAGCCACCTCCTTCAGGAAAATGTCCATATCCTGGTTAGAAAATGTTCAACTTTGTTCTGAGTCCCTATGTTGAACATTCAGGACATTGAATGCACCGCCTACTTTTTGGTCGTCGAGGTACCCTGACAAGAGGTGTGAACTGCTGATGATCTGTTACAAGTCGTTAAGCCTCTTTTGCAAATGTCCACCTGTAAAAGACTCCTCCTTCGAGCCGGAGTTGAACCAGCGACCTAAGGATGTCAACATATGTAACCTACAGTCCTCCGCTCTACCAACTGAGCTATCGAAGGGTCAAATCCTGTTTAACAGTGTTGCATTGTTTTGAAAATGTCCATATCATGGTTAGAAAATGTTCAGCTGTCTTCAGAGTGCCTATGCTAAACATTCAGGACATTGAATGCCCCGCCAACTTTTTGGTCATTGAGGTACGCTGAAAAGAGGTTTGAACTGCCAATGACCTGTTTTGAGTCGTTAAGCCTTTTTTGCAAATGTTCACCTGTATAAGCCACCTCCTTCAGGAAAATGTCCATATCCTGGTTAGAAAATGTTCAACTTTGTTCTGAGTCCCTATGCTGAACATTCAGGACATTGAATGCACCGCCTACTTTTTGGCAGCGAGGTACCCTGACAAGAGGTGTGAACTGCTGATAATCTGTTTCGAGTCGTTTCGTCTCTGTTGCAAATGTCCACCTGTAAAAGAATCCTCCTTCGATCCGGAGTTGAACCAGCGACTTAAGGATGTCAACATATGTACACTACAATCCTCCGCCCTACCAACTGAGTTATCGAAGGGTCAAATCCTGTTTAACAGTGTAGAATTCTTTTGGAAAATGGCCATATCCTGGGTAGAAAATGTTCAACTTTGGTGTGAACTGCCAATGACCTGTTTTGAGTCGTTCAGCCCTTTTTGCAAATGTCCACCTGTAAAAGCCACCTCCTTCAGGAAAATGTCCATATCCTGGTTAGAAAATGTTCAACTTTGTTCTGAGTCCCTATACTGAACATTCAGGACATTGAATGCCCCGCCTACTTTTGGACGTCGAGGTACCCTGACAAGATGTGAGAACTGCTGATGATCTGTTGCAAGTCGTTAAGCCTCTGTTGCAAATGTTCACCTGTAAAAGACACCTCCTTTAAGCTAGAGTTGAACCAGCGACCTAAGGATGTCAACATATGTAACCTACAGTCCTCCGCTCTACCAACTGAGTTATCGAAGGGTCAAATCCTGTTTAACAGTGTAGAATTCTTTTGGAAAATGTCCATTTCCTGGTTAGAAAATGTTCAACTTTGGTGTGAACTGCCAATGACCTGTTTTGAGTCGTTCAGCCCTTTTTGCAAATGTCCACCTGTAAAAGCCACCTCCTTCAGGAAAATGTCCATATCCTGGTTAGAAAATGTGCAACTTTGTTCTGAGTCCCTATGCTGAACATTCAGGACATTTAATGCACCGCCTACTTTTTGGACGTCGAGGTACCCTGACAAGAGGTGTGAACTGCTGATGATCTGTTACAAGTCGTTTAGCCTCTGTTGCAAATGTACACCTGTAAAAGACTCCTCCTTCGAGCCGGAGTTGAACCAGCGACCTAAGGATGTCAACATATGTACACTACAGTCCTCCGCTCTACCAACTGAGCTATCGAAGGGTCAAATCCTGTTTAACAGTGTAGAATTCTTTTGGAAAATGTCGATATCCTGTTTAGAAAATGTTCAGCTGTCTTCAGAGTGCCTATGCTAAACATTCAGGACATTGAATTCCCCGCCTACTTTTTGGTCATTGAGGTACTCTGAAAAGATGTGTGAACAGCCGATGACCTGTTTTGAGTCGTTAAGCCTCTTTTGCAAACGTCCACCTGTAAAAGACACCTCCTTTAAGCTAGAGTTGAACCAGCGACCTAAGGATGTCAACATATGTACACTACAGTCCTCCGCTCTACCAACTGAGTTATCGAAGGGTCAAATCCTGTTTAACAGTGTAGAATTCTTTTGGAAAATGTCCATATCCTGGTTAGAAAATGTTCAACTTTGGTGTGAACTGCCAATGACCTGTTTTGAGTCGTTCAGCCCTTTTTGCAATGTCCACCTGTAAAAGCCACCTCCTTCAGGAAAATGTCCATATCCTGGTTAGAAAATGTTCAACTTTGTTCTGAGTCCCTATGCTTAACATTCAGGACATTGAATGCACCGCCTACTTTTTGGTTGTCGAGGTACCCTGACAAGAGGTGTGAACTGCTGATGATCTGTTACAAGTCGTTAAGCCTCTTTTGCAAATGTCCACCTGTAAAAGACTCCTCCTTCGAGCCGGAGTTGAACCAGCGACCTAAGGATGTCTATATATGTACACTACAGTCCTCCGCTCTACCAACTGAGCTATCGAAGGGTCAAATCCTGTTTAACAGTGTAGAATTCCTTTGGAAAATGTCCATATCCTGGTTAGAAAATGTTCAGCTGTCTTCAGAGTGCCTATGCTAAACATTCAGGACATTGAATTCCCCGCCTACTTTTTGGTCATTGAGGTACTCTGAAAAGATGTGTGAACAGCAGATGACCTGTTTTGAGTCGTTAAGCCTCTTTTGCAAATGTCCACCTGTAAAAGACACCTCCTTTAAGCCAGAGTTGAACCAGCGACCTAAGGATGTCAACATATGTAACCTACAGTCCTCCGCTCTACCAACTGAGTTATCGAAGGGTCAAATCCTGTTTAACAGTGTAGAATTCTTTTGGAAAATGTCCATATCCTGGTTAGAAAATGTTCAACTTTGGTGTGAACTGCCAATGACCTGTTTTGAGTCGTTCAGCCCTTTTTGCAAATGTCCACCTGTAAAAGCCACCTCCTTCAGGAAAATGTCCATATCCTGGTTAGAAAATGTTCAACTTTGTTCTGAGTCCCTATGCTGAACATTCAGGACATTGAATGCACCGCCTACTTTTTGGTCGTCGAGGTACCCTGACAAGAGGTGTGAACTGCTGATGATCTGTTACAAGTCGTTAAGCCTCTTTTGCAAATGTCCACCTGTAAAAGACTCCTCCTTTAAGCTAGAGTTGAACCAGCGACCTAAGGATGTCAACATATGTAACCTACAGTCCTCCGCTCTACCAACTGAGCTATCGAAGGGTCAAATCCTGTTTAACAGTGTAGAATTCTTTTGGAAAATGTCCATATCCTGGTTAGAAAATGTTCAACTTTGGTGTGAACTGCCAATGACCTGTTTTGAGTCGTTCAGCCCTTTTTGCAAATGTCCACCTGTAAAAGCCACCTCCTTCAGGAAAATGTCCATATCCTGGTTAGAAAATGTTCAACTTTGTTCTGAGTCCCTATGCTTAACATTCCGGACATTGAATGCACCGCCTACTTTTTGGTTGTCGAGGTACCCTGACAAGAGGTGTGAACTGCTGATGATCTGTTACAAGTCGTTAAGCCTCTTTTGCAAATGTCCACCTGTAAAAGACTCCTCCTTCGAGCCGGAGTTGAACCAGCGACCTAAGGATGTCAACATATGTTCACTACAGTCCTCCGCTCTACCAACTGAGCTATCGAAGGGTCAAATCCTGTTTAACAGTGTAGAATTCTTTCGGAAAATGTCCATATCCTGGTTAGAAAATGTTCAGCTGTCTTCAGAGTGCCTATGCTAAACATTCAGGACATTGAATTCCCCGCCTACTTTTTGGTCATTGAGGTACTCTGAAAAGATGTGTGAACAGCCGATGACCTGTTTTGAGTCGTTAAGCCTCTTTTGCAAATGTCCACCTGTAAAAGACACCTCCTTTAAGCTAGAGTTGAACCAGCGACCTAAGGATGTCAACATATGTAACCTACAGTCCTCCGCTCTACCAACTGAGTTATCGAAGGGTCAAATCCTGTTTAACAGTGTAGAATTCTTTTGGAAAATGTCCATATCCTGGTTAGAAAATGTTCAACTTTGGTGTGAACTGCCAATGACCTGTTTTGAGTCGTTCAGCCCTTTTTGCAAATGTCCACCTGTAAAAGCCACCTCCTTCAGGAAAATGTCCATATCCTGGTTAGAAAATGTTCAACTTTGTTCTGAGTCCCTATGCTTAACATTCAGGACATTGAATGCACCGCCTACTTTTTGGTTGTCGAGGTACCCTGACAAGAGGTGTGAACTGCTGATGATCTGTTACAAGTCGTTAAGCCTCTTTTGCAAATGTCCACCTGTAAAAGACTCCTCCTTCGAGCCGGAGTTGAACCAGCGACCTAAGGATGTCAATATATGTACACTACAGTCCTCCGCTCTACCAACTGAGCTATCGAAGGGTCAAATCCTGTTTAACAGTGTAGAATTCCTTTGGAAAATGTCCATATCCTGGTTAGAAAATGTTCAGCTGTCTTCAGAGTGCCTATGCTAAACATTCAGGACATTGAATTCCCCGCCTACTTTTTGGTCATTGAGGTACTCTGAAAAGATGTGTGAACAGCCGATGACCTGTTTTGAGTCGTTAAGCCTCTTTTGCAAATGTCCACCTGTAAAAGACACCTCCTTTAAGCCAGAGTTGAACCAGCGACCTAAGGATGTCAACATATGTAACCTACAGTCCTCCGCTCTACCAACTGAGTTATCGAAGGGTCAAATCCTGTTTAACAGTGTAGAATTCTTTTGGAAAATGTCCATATCCTGGTTAGAAAATGTTCAACTTTGGTGTGAACTGCCAATGACCTGTTTTGAGTCGTTCAGCCCTTTTTGCAAATGTCCACCTGTAAAAGCCACCTCCTTCAGGAAAATGTCCATATCCTGGTTAGAAAATGTTCAACTTTGTTCTGAGTCCCTATGCTGAACATTCAGGACATTGAATGCACCGCCTACTTTTTGGTCGTCGAGGTACCCTGACAAGAGGTGTGAACTGCTGATGATCTGTTACAAGTCGTTAAGCCTCTTTTGCAAATGTCCACCTGTAAAAGACTCCTCCTTTAAGCTAGAGTTGAACCAGCGACCTAAGGATGTCAACATATGTAACCTACAGTCCTCCGCTCTACCAACTGAGCTATCGAAGGGTCAAATCCTGTTTAACAGTGTAGAATTCTTTTGGAAAATGTCCATATATCCACTTTGGTGAGAACTGCCAATGACCTGTTTTGAGTCGTTCAGCCCTTTTTGCAAATGTCCACCTGTAAAAGCCACCTCCTTCAGGAAAATGTCCATATCCTGGTTAGAAAATGTTCAACTTTGTTCTGAGTCCCTATGCTGAACATTCAGGACATTGAATGCACCGCCTACTTTTTGGTCGTCGAGGTACCCTGACAAGAGGTGTGAACTGCTGATGATCTGTTACAAGTCGTTAAGCCTCTTTTGCAAATGTCCACCTGTAAAAGACTCCTCCTTTAAGCTAGAGTTGAACCAGCGACCTAAGGATGTCAACATATGTAACCTACAGTCCTCCGCTCTACCAACTGAGCTATCGAAGGGTCAAATCCTGTTTAACAGTGTAGAATTCTTTTGGAAAATGTCCATATCCTGGTTAGAAAATGTTCAACTTTGGTGTGAACTGCCAATGACCTGTTTTGAGTCGTTCAGCCCTTTTTGCAAATGTCCACCTGTAAAAGCCACCTCCTTCAGGAAAATGTCCATATCCTGGTTAGAAAATGTTCAACTTTGTTCTGAGTCCCTATGCTGAACATTCAGGACATTGAATGCACCGCCTACTTTTTGGTCGTCGAGGTACCCTGACAAGAGGTGTGAACTGCTGATGATCTGTTACAAGTCGTTAAGCCTCTTTTGCAAATGTCCACCTGTAAAAGACTCCTCCTTTAAGCTAGAGTTGAACCAGCGACCTAAGGATGTCAACATATGTAACCTACAGTCCTCCGCTCTACCAACTGAGCTATCGAAGGGTCAAATCCTGTTTAACAGTGTAGAATTCTTTTGGAAAATGTCCATATCCTGGTTAGAAAATGTTCAACTTTGGTGAATGCACCGCCTACTTTTTGGTCGTCGAGGTACCCTGACAAGAGGTGTGAACTGCTGATGATCTGTTACAAGTCGTTAAGCCTCTTTTGCAAATGTCCACCTGTAAAAGACTCCTCCTTTAAGCTAGAGTTGAACCAGCGACCTAAGGATGTCAACATATGTAACCTACAGTCCTCCGCTCTACCAACTGAGCTATCGAAGGGTCAAATCCTGTTTAACAGTGTAGAATTCTTTTGGAAAATGTCCATATCCTGGTTAGAAAATGTTCAACTTTGGTGTGAACTGCCAATGACCTGTTTTGAGTCGTTCAGCCCTTTTTGCAAATGTCCACCTGTAAAAGCCACCTCCTTCAGGAAAATGTCCATATCCTGGTTAGAAAATGTTCAACTTTGTTCTGAGTCCCTATGCTGAACATTCAGGACATTGAATGCACCGCCTACTTTTTGGTCGTCGAGGTACCCTGACAAGAGGTGTGAACTGCTGATGATCTGTTACAAGTCGTTAAGCCTCTTTTGCAAATGTCCACCTGTAAAAGACTCCTCCTTTAAGCTAGAGTTGAACCAGCGACCTAAGGATGTCAACATATGTAACCTACAGTCCTCCGCTCTACCAACTGAGCTATCGAAGGGTCAAATCCTGTTTAACAGTGTAGAATTCTTTTGGAAAATGTCCATATATCCACTTTGGTGTGAACTGCCAATGACCTGTTTTGAGTCGTTCAGCCCTTTTTGCAAATGTCCACCTGTAAAAGCCACCTCCTTCAGGAAAATGTCCATATCCTGGTTAGAAAATGTTCAACTTTGTTCTGAGTCCCTATACTGAACATTCAGGACATTGAATGCCCCGCCTACTTTTGGACGTCGAGGTACCCTGACAAGATGTGAGAACTGCTGATGATCTGTTGCAAGTCGTTAAGCCTCTGTTGCAAATGTTCACCTGTAAAAGACACCTCCTTTAAGCTAGAGTTGAACCAGCGACCTAAGGATGTCAACATATGTAACCTACAGTCCTCCGCTCTACCAACTGAGTTATCGAAGGGTCAAATCCTGTTTAACAGTGTAGAATTCTTTTGGAAAATGTCCATTTCCTGGTTAGAAAATGTTCAACTTTGGTGTGAACTGCCAATGACCTGTTTTGAGTCGTTCAGCCCTTTTTGCAAATGTCCACCTGTAAAAGCCACCTCCTTCAGGAAAATGTCCATATCCTGGTTAGAAAATGTGCAACTTTGTTCTGAGTCCCTATGCTGAACATTCAGGACATTTAATGCACCGCCTACTTTTTGGACGTCGAGGTACCCTGACAAGAGGTGTGAACTGCTGATGATCTGTTACAAGTCGTTTAGCCTCTGTTGCAAATGTACACCTGTAAAAGACTCCTCCTTCGAGCCGGAGTTGAACCAGCGACCTAAGGATGTCAACATATGTACACTACAGTCCTCCGCTCTACCAACTGAGCTATCGAAGGGTCAAATCCTGTTTAACAGTGTAGAATTCTTTTGGAAAATGTCGATATCCTGTTTAGAAAATGTTCAGCTGTCTTCAGAGTGCCTATGCTAAACATTCAGGACATTGAATTCCCCGCCTACTTTTTGGTCATTGAGGTACTCTGAAAAGATGTGTGAACAGCCGATGACCTGTTTTGAGTCGTTAAGCCTCTTTTGCAAACGTCCACCTGTAAAAGACACCTCCTTTAAGCTAGAGTTGAACCAGCGACCTAAGGATGTCAACATATGTACACTACAGTCCTCCGCTCTACCAACTGAGTTATCGAAGGGTCAAATCCTGTTTAACAGTGTAGAATTCTTTTGGAAAATGTCCATATCCTGGTTAGAAAATGTTCAACTTTGGTGTGAACTGCCAATGACCTGTTTTGAGTCGTTCAGCCCTTTTTGCAATGTCCACCTGTAAAAGCCACCTCCTTCAGGAAAATGTCCATATCCTGGTTAGAAAATGTTCAACTTTGTTCTGAGTCCCTATGCTTAACATTCAGGACATTGAATGCACCGCCTACTTTTTGGTTGTCGAGGTACCCTGACAAGAGGTGTGAACTGCTGATGATCTGTTACAAGTCGTTAAGCCTCTTTTGCAAATGTCCACCTGTAAAAGACTCCTCCTTCGAGCCGGAGTTGAACCAGCGACCTAAGGATGTCTATATATGTACACTACAGTCCTCCGCTCTACCAACTGAGCTATCGAAGGGTCAAATCCTGTTTAACAGTGTAGAATTCCTTTGGAAAATGTCCATATCCTGGTTAGAAAATGTTCAGCTGTCTTCAGAGTGCCTATGCTAAACATTCAGGACATTGAATTCCCCGCCTACTTTTTGGTCATTGAGGTACTCTGAAAAGATGTGTGAACAGCAGATGACCTGTTTTGAGTCGTTAAGCCTCTTTTGCAAATGTCCACCTGTAAAAGACACCTCCTTTAAGCCAGAGTTGAACCAGCGACCTAAGGATGTCAACATATGTAACCTACAGTCCTCCGCTCTACCAACTGAGTTATCGAAGGGTCAAATCCTGTTTAACAGTGTAGAATTCTTTTGGAAAATGTCCATATCCTGGTTAGAAAATGTTCAACTTTGGTGTGAACTGCCAATGACCTGTTTTGAGTCGTTCAGCCCTTTTTGCAAATGTCCACCTGTAAAAGCCACCTCCTTCAGGAAAATGTCCATATCCTGGTTAGAAAATGTTCAACTTTGTTCTGAGTCCCTATGCTGAACATTCAGGACATTGAATGCACCGCCTACTTTTTGGTCGTCGAGGTACCCTGACAAGAGGTGTGAACTGCTGATGATCTGTTACAAGTCGTTAAGCCTCTTTTGCAAATGTCCACCTGTAAAAGACTCCTCCTTTAAGCTAGAGTTGAACCAGCGACCTAAGGATGTCAACATATGTAACCTACAGTCCTCCGCTCTACCAACTGAGCTATCGAAGGGTCAAATCCTGTTTAACAGTGTAGAATTCTTTTGGAAAATGTCCATATCCTGGTTAGAAAATGTTCAACTTTGGTGTGAACTGCCAATGACCTGTTTTGAGTCGTTCAGCCCTTTTTGCAAATGTCCACCTGTAAAAGCCACCTCCTTCAGGAAAATGTCCATATCCTGGTTAGAAAATGTTCAACTTTGTTCTGAGTCCCTATGCTTAACATTCCGGACATTGAATGCACCGCCTACTTTTTGGTTGTCGAGGTACCCTGACAAGAGGTGTGAACTGCTGATGATCTGTTACAAGTCGTTAAGCCTCTTTTGCAAATGTCCACCTGTAAAAGACTCCTCCTTCGAGCCGGAGTTGAACCAGCGACCTAAGGATGTCAACATATGTTCACTACAGTCCTCCGCTCTACCAACTGAGCTATCGAAGGGTCAAATCCTGTTTAACAGTGTAGAATTCTTTCGGAAAATGTCCATATCCTGGTTAGAAAATGTTCAGCTGTCTTCAGAGTGCCTATGCTAAACATTCAGGACATTGAATTCCCCGCCTACTTTTTGGTCATTGAGGTACTCTGAAAAGATGTGTGAACAGCCGATGACCTGTTTTGAGTCGTTAAGCCTCTTTTGCAAATGTCCACCTGTAAAAGACACCTCCTTTAAGCTAGAGTTGAACCAGCGACCTAAGGATGTCAACATATGTAACCTACAGTCCTCCGCTCTACCAACTGAGTTATCGAAGGGTCAAATCCTGTTTAACAGTGTAGAATTCTTTTGGAAAATGTCCATATCCTGGTTAGAAAATGTTCAACTTTGGTGTGAACTGCCAATGACCTGTTTTGAGTCGTTCAGCCCTTTTTGCAAATGTCCACCTGTAAAAGCCACCTCCTTCAGGAAAATGTCCATATCCTGGTTAGAAAATGTTCAACTTTGTTCTGAGTCCCTATGCTTAACATTCAGGACATTGAATGCACCGCCTACTTTTTGGTTGTCGAGGTACCCTGACAAGAGGTGTGAACTGCTGATGATCTGTTACAAGTCGTTAAGCCTCTTTTGCAAATGTCCACCTGTAAAAGACTCCTCCTTCGAGCCGGAGTTGAACCAGCGACCTAAGGATGTCAATATATGTACACTACAGTCCTCCGCTCTACCAACTGAGCTATCGAAGGGTCAAATCCTGTTTAACAGTGTAGAATTCCTTTGGAAAATGTCCATATCCTGGTTAGAAAATGTTCAGCTGTCTTCAGAGTGCCTATGCTAAACATTCAGGACATTGAATTCCCCGCCTACTTTTTGGTCATTGAGGTACTCTGAAAAGATGTGTGAACAGCCGATGACCTGTTTTGAGTCGTTAAGCCTCTTTTGCAAATGTCCACCTGTAAAAGACACCTCCTTTAAGCCAGAGTTGAACCAGCGACCTAAGGATGTCAACATATGTAACCTACAGTCCTCCGCTCTACCAACTGAGTTATCGAAGGGTCAAATCCTGTTTAACAGTGTAGAATTCTTTTGGAAAATGTCCATATCCTGGTTAGAAAATGTTCAACTTTGGTGTGAACTGCCAATGACCTGTTTTGAGTCGTTCAGCCCTTTTTGCAAATGTCCACCTGTAAAAGCCACCTCCTTCAGGAAAATGTCCATATCCTGGTTAGAAAATGTTCAACTTTGTTCTGAGTCCCTATGCTGAACATTCAGGACATTGAATGCACCGCCTACTTTTTGGTCGTCGAGGTACCCTGACAAGAGGTGTGAACTGCTGATGATCTGTTACAAGTCGTTAAGCCTCTTTTGCAAATGTCCACCTGTAAAAGACTCCTCCTTTAAGCTAGAGTTGAACCAGCGACCTAAGGATGTCAACATATGTAACCTACAGTCCTCCGCTCTACCAACTGAGCTATCGAAGGGTCAAATCCTGTTTAACAGTGTAGAATTCTTTTGGAAAATGTCCATATATCCACTTTGGTGAGAACTGCCAATGACCTGTTTTGAGTCGTTCAGCCCTTTTTGCAAATGTCCACCTGTAAAAGCCACCTCCTTCAGGAAAATGTCCATATCCTGGTTAGAAAATGTTCAACTTTGTTCTGAGTCCCTATGCTGAACATTCAGGACATTGAATGCACCGCCTACTTTTTGGTCGTCGAGGTACCCTGACAAGAGGTGTGAACTGCTGATGATCTGTTACAAGTCGTTAAGCCTCTTTTGCAAATGTCCACCTGTAAAAGACTCCTCCTTTAAGCTAGAGTTGAACCAGCGACCTAAGGATGTCAACATATGTAACCTACAGTCCTCCGCTCTACCAACTGAGCTATCGAAGGGTCAAATCCTGTTTAACAGTGTAGAATTCTTTTGGAAAATGTCCATATCCTGGTTAGAAAATGTTCAACTTTGGTGTGAACTGCCAATGACCTGTTTTGAGTCGTTCAGCCCTTTTTGCAAATGTCCACCTGTAAAAGCCACCTCCTTCAGGAAAATGTCCATATCCTGGTTAGAAAATGTTCAACTTTGTTCTGAGTCCCTATGCTGAACATTCAGGACATTGAATGCACCGCCTACTTTTTGGTCGTCGAGGTACCCTGACAAGAGGTGTGAACTGCTGATGATCTGTTACAAGTCGTTAAGCCTCTTTTGCAAATGTCCACCTGTAAAAGACTCCTCCTTTAAGCTAGAGTTGAACCAGCGACCTAAGGATGTCAACATATGTAACCTACAGTCCTCCGCTCTACCAACTGAGCTATCGAAGGGTCAAATCCTGTTTAACAGTGTAGAATTCTTTTGGAAAATGTCCATATCCTGGTTAGAAAATGTTCAACTTTGGTGTGAACTGCCAATGACCTGTTTTGAGTCGTTCAGCCCTTTTTGCAAATGTCCACCTGTAAAAGCCACCTCCTTCAGGAAAATGTCCATATCCTGGTTAGAAAATGTTCAACTTTGTTCTGAGTCCCTATGCTGAACATTCAGGACATTGAATGCACCGCCTACTTTTTGGTCGTCGAGGTACCCTGACAAGAGGTGTGAACTGCTGATGATCTGTTACAAGTCGTTAAGCCTCTTTTGCAAATGTCCACCTGTAAAAGACTCCTCCTTTAAGCTAGAGTTGAACCAGCGACCTAAGGATGTCAACATATGTAACCTACAGTCCTCCGCTCTACCAACTGAGCTATCGAAGGGTCAAATCCTGTTTAACAGTGTAGAATTCTTTTGGAAAATGTCCATATATCCACTTTGGTGTGAACTGCCAATGACCTGTTTTGAGTCGTTCAGCCCTTTTTGCAAATGTCCACCTGTAAAAGCCACCTCCATCAGGAAAATTTCCATATCCTGGTTAGAAAATGTTCAACTTTGTTCTGAGTCCCTATGCTGAACATTCAGGACATTGAATGCACCGCCTACTTTTTGGTCGTCGAGGTACCCTGACAAGAGGTGTGAACTGCTGATGATCTGTTACAAGTCGTTAAGCCTCTTTTGCAAATGTCCACCTGTAAAAGACTCCTCCTTTAAGCTAGAGTTGAACCAGCGACCTAAGGATGTCAACATATGTAACCTACAGTCCTCCGCTCTACCAACTGAGCTATCGAAGGGTCAAATCCTGTTTAACAGTGTAGAATTCTTTTGGAAAATGTCCATATCCTGGTTAGAAAATGTTCAACTTTGGTGTGAACTGCCAATGACCTGTTTTGAGTCGTTCAGCCCTTTTTGCAAATGTCCACCTGTAAAAGCCACCTCCTTCAGGAAAATGTCCATATCCTGGTTAGAAAATGTTCAACTTTGTTCTGAGTCCCTATGCTGAACATTCAGGACATTGAATGCACCGCCTACTTTTTGGTCGTCGAGGTACCCTGACAAGAGGTGTGAACTGCTGATGATCTGTTACAAGTCGTTAAGCCTCTTTTGCAAATGTCCACCTGTAAAAGACTCCTCCTTCGAGGCGGAGTTGAACCAGCGACCTAAGGATGTCAACATATGTAACCTACAGTCCTCCGCTCTACCAACTGAGCTATCGAAGGGTCAAATCCTGTTTAACAGTGTTGCATTGTTTTGAAAATGTCCATATCATGGTTAGAAAATGTTCAGCTGTCTTCAGAGTGCCTATGCTAAACATTCAGGACATTGAATGCCCCGCCAACTTTTTGGTCATTGAGGTTCTTTGGTCAGAGTCCCTATGCTAAACATTCAGGACATTGAATTCCCCGCCTACTTTTTGGTCATTGAGGTACTCTGAAAAGATGTGTGAACAGCCGATGACCTGTTTTGAGTCGTTAAGCCTCTTTTGCAAATGTCCACCTGTAAAAGACACCTCCTTTAAGCTAGAGTTGAACCAGCGACCTAAGGATGTCAGCATATGTAACCAAACACCTCCGATGCTAAACATTCAGGACATTGAATGCCCCGCCAACTTTTTGGTCATTGAGGTTCTTTGTTCAGAGTCCCTATGCTGAACATTCAGGACATTGAATGCCCCGCCTACTTTTTGGTCATTGAGGTACCCTGACAAGAGGTGTGAACTGCTGATAATCTGTTATGAGTCGTTAAGCCTCTGTTGAAAATGTCCACCTGTAAAAGACTCCTCCTTCGAGCCGGAGTTGAAATAGCGACCTAAGGATGACAAAATGTGTAATCACAGTCCTACGATCCTAAACATTCAGGACATTGAATGCCCCGCCAACTTTTTGGTCATTGAGGATCTTTGTTCAGATTCCCTATACTGAACATTCAGGACATTTAATGCACCGCCTACTTTTTGGACGTCGAGGTACCCTGACAAGAGGTGTGAACTGCTGATGATCTGTTACAAGTCGTTTAGCCTCTGTTGCAAATGTACACCTGTAAAAAACTCCTCCTTCGAGCCGGAGTTGAACCAGCGACCTAAGGATGTCAACATATGTACACTACAGTCCTCCGCTCTACCAACTGAGCTATCGAAGGGTCAAATCCTGTTTAACAGTGTAGAATTCTTTTGGAAAATTTCCATATCCTGGTTAGAAAATGTTCAGCTGTCTTCAGAGTGCCTATGCTAAACATTCAGGACATTGAATTCCCCGCCTACTTTTTGGTCATTGAGGTACCCTGACAAGAGGTGTGAACTGCTGATGATCTGTTACAAGTCGTTAAGCCTCTTTTGCAAATTTCCACCTGTAAAAGACTCCTCCTTCGAGCCGGAGTTGAACCAGCGACCTAAGGATGTCAACATATGTACACTACAGTCCTCCGCTCTACCAACTGAGCTATCGAAGGGTCAAATCCTGTTTAACAGTGTAGAATTCTTTTGGAAAATGTCCATATCCTGGTTAGAAAATGTTCAGCTGTCTTCAGAGTGCCTATGCTAAACATTCAGGACATTGAATTCTCCGCCTACTTTTTGGTCATTGAGGTACTCTGAAAAGATGTGTGAACAGCCGATGACCTGTTTTGAGTCGTTAAGCCTCTTTTGCAAATGTCCACCTGTAAAAGACACCTCCTTTAAGCTAGAGTTGAACCAGCGACCTAAGGATGTCAACATATGTAACCTACAGTCCTCCTCTCTACCAACTGAGCTATCGAAGGGTCAAATCCTGCTTAACAGTGTAGAATTCTTTTGGAAAATGTCCATATCCTGGTTAGAAAATGTTCAGCTGTCTTCAGAGTGCCTATGCTAAACATTCAGGACATTGAATTCCCCGCCTACTTTTTGGTCATTGAGGTACTCTGAAAAGATGTGTGAACAGCCGATGACCTGTTTTGAGTCGTTAAGCCTCTTTTGCAAATGTCCACCTGTAAAAGACACCTCCTTTAAGCTAGAGTTGAACCAGCAACCTAAGGATGTCAACATATGTAACCTACAGTCCTCCGCTCTACCAACTGAGTTATCGAAGGGTCAAATCCTGTTTAACAGTGTAGAATTCTTTTGGAAAATGTCCATATCCTGGTTAGAAAATGTTCAACTTTGGTGTGAACTGCCAATGACCTGTTTTGAGTCGTTCAGCCCTTTTTGCAAATGTCCACCTGTAAAAGCCACCTCCTTCAGGAAAATGTCCATATCCTGGTTAGAAAATGTTCAACTTTGTTCTGAGTCCCTATGCTGAACATTCAGGACATTGAATGCACCGCCTACTTTTTGGCAGCGAGGTACCCTGACAAGAGGTGTGAACTGCTGATAATCTGTTTCGAGTCGTTTCGTCTCTGTTGCAAATGTCCACCTGTAAAAGAATCCTCCTTCGATCCGGAGTTGAACCAGCGACTTAAGGATGTCAACATATGTACACTACAATCCTCCGCTCTACCAACTGAGCTATCGAAGGGTCATATCCTGTTTAACAGTGTAGAATTCTTTTGGAAAATGTCCATATCCTGGTTAGAAAATGTTCAACTTTGGTGTGAACTGCCAATGACCTGTTTTGAGTCGTTCAGCCCTTTTTGCAAATGTCCACCTGTAAAAGCCACCTCCTTCAGGAAAATGTCCATATCCTGGTTAGAAAATGTTCAACTTTGTTCTGAGTCCCTATACGGAACATTCAGGACATTGAATGCCCCGCCTACTTTTGGACGTCGAGGTACCCTGACAAGATGTGAGAACTGCTGATGATCTGTTGCAAGTCGTTAAGCCTCTGTTGCAAATGTTCACCTGTAAAAGTCTCCTCCTTCGAGCCGGAGTTGAACCAGCGACCTAAGGATGTCAACACATGTAACTAACAGTCCTCCGTTCTACCAACTGAGCTATCGAAGGGTCAAATCCTGTTTAACAGTGTAGAATTCTTTTGGAAAATGTCCATATCCTGGTTAGAAAATGTTCAACTTTGTTCAGAGTCCCTATGCTGAACATTCAGGACATTGAATGCACCGCCTACGTTTTGGTCGTCGAGGTACCCTGACAAGAGGTGTGAACTGCTGATAATCTGTTTTGAGTCGTTAAGCCTCTGTTGAAAATGTCCACCTGTAAAAGACTCCTCCTTCTAGCCGGAGTTGAACCAGCGACCTAAGGATATCATTATGTGTAACCTACAGTCCTACGATGCTAAACATTCAGGACATTGAATGCTTACAGTCCTCCGCTCTACCAACTGAGCTATTGAAGGATCAAATCCTGTTTAACAGTGTTGCATTGTTCTGGAAAATTTCCATATCATGGTTAGAAAATGTTCAGCTGTCTTCAGAGTGCTTATGCTAAACATTCAGGACATTGAATGCCCCGCCTACTTTTTGGTCACTGAGGTACTCTGAAAAGAGGTGTGAACTGCCGATGACCTGTTTTGGGTCGTTAAGCCTTTTTTGCAAATGTCCACCTGTAAAAGACTCCTCCTTCTAGCCGGAGTTGAACCAGCGACCTAAGGATGTCATTATGTGTAACCTGCAGTCCTACGATGCTAAACATTCAGGACATTGAATGCCCCGCCAACTTTTTGGTCATTGAGGATCTTTGTTCAGATTCCCTATACTGAACATTCAGGACATTGAATGCACCGCCTACTTTTTGGACGTTAAGGTACCCTGACAAGAGGTGTGAACTGCTGATGATCTGTTACAAGTCGTTTAGCCTCTGTTGCAAATGTCCACCTGTAAAAGACTCCTCCTTCGAGCCGGAGTTGAACCAGCGACCTAAGGATGTCAACATATGTAACCAACACTCCTCGGATGCTAAACATTCAGGACATTGAATGCCCCGCCAACTTTTTGGTCATTGAGGTTCTTTGGTCAAAGTCCCTATGCTGAACATTCAGGACATTGAATGCCCCACCTACTTTTTGGTCATTGAGGTACTCTGAAAAGAGGTCTGAACTGCCGATGACCTGTTTTGAGTTGTTAAGCCTCTTTTGAACATGTCCACCTGTTAAAGACACCTCCTTCAGGCCAGAGTTGAACCAGCGACCTAAGGATGTCAACATATGTAACCTACAGTCCTCCGCTCTACCAACTGAGTTATCGAAGGGTCAAATCCTGTTTAACAGTGTAGAATTCTTTTGGAAAATGTCCATATCCTGGTTAGAAAATGTTCAACTTTGGTGTGAACTGCCAATGACCTGTTTTGAGTCGTTCAGCCCTTTTTGCAAATGTCCACCTGTAAAAGCCACCTCCTTCAGGAAAATGTCCATATCCTGGTTAGAAAATGTTCAACTTTGTTCTGAGTCCCTATGCTGAACATTCAGGACATTGAATGCACCGCCTACTTTTTGGTCGTCGAGGTACCCTGACAAGAGGTGTGAACTGCTGATGATCTGTTACAAGTCGTTAAGCCTCTTTTGCAAATGTCCACCTGTAAAAGGCTCCTCCTTTAAGCTAGAGTTGAACCAGCGACCTAAGGATGTCAACATATGTAACCTACAGTCCTCCGCTCTACCAACTGAGCTATCGAAGGGTCAAATCCTGTTTAACAGTGTAGAATTCTTTTGGAAAATGTCCATATCCTGGTTAGAAAATGTTCAGCTGTCTTCAGAGTGCCTATGCTAAACATTCAGGACATTGAATTCCCCGCCTACTTTTTGGTCATTGAGGTACTCTGAAAAGATGTGTGAACAGCCGATGACCTGTTTTGAGTCGTTAAGCCTCTTTTGCAAATGTCCACCTGTAAAAGACACCTGCTTTAAGCTAGAGTTGAACCAGCGACCTAAGGATGTCAACATATGTAACCTACAGTCCTCCGCTCTACCAACTGTGTTATCGAAGGGTCAAATCCTGTTTAACAGTGTAGAATTCTTTTGGAAAATGTCCATATCCTGGTTAGAAAATGTTCAACTTTGGTGTGAACTGCCAATGACCTGTTTTGAGTCGTTCAGCCCTTTTTGCAAATGTCCACCTGTAAAAGCCACCTCCTTCAGGAAAATGTCCATATCCTGGTTAGAAAATGTTCAACTTTGTTCTGAGTCCCTATGCTGAACATTCAGGACATTGAATGCACCGCCTACTTTTTGGTCGTCGAGGTACCCTGACAAGAGGTGTGAACTGCTGATGACCTGTTACAAGTCGTTAAGCCTCTTTTGCAAATGTCCACCTGTAAAAGACTCCTCCTTCGAGCCGGAGTTGAAATAGCGACCTAAGGATGACAACATGTGTAATCACAGTCCTACGATCCTAAACATTCAGGACATTGAATGCCCCGCCAACTTTTTGGTCATTGAGGATCTTTGTTCAGATTCCCTATACTGAACATTCAGGACATTTAATGCACCGCCTACTTTTTGGACGTCGAGGTACCCTGACAAGAGGTGTGAACTGCTGATGATCTGTTACAAGTCGTTTAGCCTCTGTTGCAAATGTACACCTGTAAAAGACTCCTCCTTCGAGCCGGAGTTGAACCAGCGACCTAAGGATGTCAACATATGTACACTACAGTCCTCCGCTCTACCAACTGAGCTATCGAAGGGTCAAATCCTGTTTAACAGTGTAGAATTCTTTTGGAAAATGTCCATATCCTGGTTAGAAAATGTTCAGCTGTCTTCAGAGTGCCTATGCTAAACATTCAGGACATTGAATTCCACGCCTACTTTTTGGTCATTGAGGTACCCTGACAAGAGGTGTGAACTGCTGATGATCTGTTACAAGTCGTTAAGCCTCTTTTGCAAATGTCCACCTGTAAAAGACTCCTCCTTCGAGCCGGAGTTGAACCAGCGACCTAAGGATGTCAACATATGTAACCTACAGTCCTCCGCTCTACCAACTGAGCTATCGAAGGGTCAAATCCTGTTTAACAGTGTAGAATTCTTTTGGAAAATGTCCATATCCTGGTTAGAAAATGTTCAACTTTGGTGTGAACTGCCAATGACCTGTTTTGAGTCGTTCAGCCCTTTTTGCAAATATCCACCTGTAAAAGCCACCTCCTTCAGGAAAATGTCCTTATCCTGGTTAGAAAATGTTCAACTTTGTTCTGAGTCCCTATGCTTAACATTCAGGACATTGAATGCACCGCCTACTTTTTGGTCGTCGAGGTACCCTGACAAGAGGTGTGAACTGCTGATGATCTGTTACAAGTCGTTAAGCCTCTTTTGCAAATGTCCACCTGTAAAAGACTCCTCCTTCGAGCCGGAGTTGAACCAGCGACCTAAGGATGTCAACATATGTACACTACAGTCCTCCGCTCTACCAACTGAGCTATCGAAGGGTCAAATCCTGTTTAACAGTGTAGAATTCTTTTGGAAAATGTCCATATCCTGGTTAGAAAATGTTCAGCTGTCTTCAGAGTGCCTATGCTAAACATTCAGGACATTGAATTCCCCGCCTACTTTTTGGTCATTGAGGTACTCTGAAAAGATGTGTGAACAGCCGATGACCTGTTTTGAGTCGTTAAGCCTCTTTTGCAAATGTCCACCTGTAAAAGACACCTCCTTTAAGCTAGAGTTGAACCAGCGACCTAAGGATGTCAACATATGTAACCTACAGTCCTCCGCTCTACCAACTGAGCTATCGAAGGGTCAAGTCCTGCTTAACAGTGTAGAATTCTTTTGGAAAATGTCCATATCCTGGTTAGAAAATGTTCAGCTGTCTTCAGAGTGCCTATGCTAAACATTCAGGACATTGAATTCCCCGCCTACTTTTTGGTCATTGAGGTACTCTGAAAAGATGTGTGAACAGCCGATGACCTGTTTTGAGTCGTTAAGCCTCTTTTGCAAATGTCCACCTGTAAAAGACACCTCCTTTAAGCTAGAGTTGAACCAGCAACCTAAGGATGTCAACATATGTAACCTACAGTCCTCCGCTCTACCAACTGAGTTATCGAAGGGTCAAATCCTGTTTAACAGTGTAGAATTCTTTTGGAAAATGTCGATATCCTGGTTAGAAAATGTTCAACTTTGGTGTGAACTGCCAATGACCTGTTTTGAGTCGTTCAGCCCTTTTTGCAAATGTCCACCTGTAAAAGCCACCTCCTTCAGGAAAATGTCCATATCCTGGTTAGAAAATGTTCAACTTTGTTCTGAGTCCCTATGCTGAACATTCAGGACATTGAATGCAACGCCTACTTTTTGGTCGTCGAGGTACCCTGACAAGAGGTGTGAACTGCTGATGATCTGTTACAAGTCGTTAAGCCTCTTTTGCAAATGTCCACCTGTAAAAGACTCCTCCTTCGAGCCGGAGTTGAACCAGCGACCTAAGGATGTCAACATATGTAACCTACAGTCCTCCGCTCTACCAACTGAGCTATCGAAGGGTCAAATCCTGTTTAACAGCGTTGCATTGTTTTGAAAATGTCCATATCATGGTTAGAAAATGTTCAGCTGTCTTCAGAGTGCCTATGCTAAACATTCAGGACATTGAATGCCCCGCCAACTTTTTGGTCATTGAGGTTCTTTGGTCAGAGTCCCTATGCTAAACATTCAGGACATTGAATTCCCCGCCTACTTTTTGGTCATTGAGGTACTCTGAAAAGATGTGTGAACAGCCAATGACCTGTTTTGAGTCGTTAAGCCTCTTTTGCAAATGTCCACGTGTAAAAGACACCTCCTTTAAGCTAGAGTTGAACCAGCGACCTAAGGATGTCAGCATATGTAACCAAACACCTCCGATGCTAAACATTCAGGACATTGAATGCCCCGCCAACTTTTTGGTCATTGAGGTTCTTTGTTCAGAGTCCCTATGCTGAACATTCAGGACATTGAATGCCCCGCCTACTTTTTGGTCATTGAGGTACTCTGAAAAGAGGTGTGAACTGCCAATGACCTGTTTTGAGTCGTTCAGCCCTTTTTGCAAATGTCCACCTGTAAAAGCCACCTCCTTCAGGAAAATGTCCATATCCTGGTTAGAAAATGTTCAACTTTGTTCTGAGTCCCTATGCTGAACATTCAGGACATTGAATGCACCGCCTACTTTTTGGTCGTAGAGGTACCCTGACAAGAGGTGTGAACTGCTGATAATCTGTTTCGAGTCGTTAAGCCTCTGTTGAAAATGTCCACCTGTAAAAGACTCCTCCTTCGAGCCGGAGTTGAAATAGCGACCTAAGGATGACAACATGTGTAATCACAGTCCTACGATCCTAAACATTCAGGACATTGAATGCCCCGCCAACTTTTTGGTCATTGAGGATCTTTGTTCAGATTCCCTATACTGAACATTCAGGACATTTAATGCACCGCCTACTTTTTGGACGTCGAGGTACCCTGACAAGAGGTGTGAACTGCTGATGATCTGTTACAAGTCGTTTAGCCTCTGTTGCAAATGTACACCTGTAAAAGACTCCTCCTTCGAGCCGGAGTTGAACCAGCGACCTAAGGATGTCAACATATGTACACTACAGTCCTCCGCTCTACCAACTGAGCTATCGAAGGGTCAAATCCTGTTTAACAGTGTAGAATTCTTTTGGAAAATGTCCATATCCTGGTTAGAAAATGTTCAGCTGTCTTCAGAGTGCCTATGCTAAACATTCAGGACATTGAATTCCCCGCCTACTTTTTGGTCATTGAGGTACTCTGAAAAGATGTGTGAACAGCCGATGACCTGTTTTGAGTCGTTAAGCCTCTTTTGCAAATGTCCACCTGTAAAAGACACCTCCTTTAAGCTAGAGTTGAACCAGCGACCTAAGGATGTCAACATATGTAACCTACAGTCCTCCGCTCTACCAACTGAGTTATCGAAGGGTCAAATCCTGTTTAACAGTGTAGAATTCTTTTGGAAAATGTCCATATCCTGGTTAGAAAATGTTCAACTTTGGTGTGAACTGCCAATGACCTGTTTTGAGTCGTTCAGCCCTTTTTGCAAATGTCCACCTGTAAAAGCCACCTCCTTCAGGAAAATGTCCATATCCTGGTTAGAAAACGTTCAACTTTGTTCTGAGTCCCTATGCTGAACATTCAGGACATTGAATGCACCGCCTACTTTTTGGTCGTCGAGGTACCCTGACAAGAGGTGTGAACTGCTGATGATCTGTTACAAGTCGTTAAGCCTCTTTTGCAAATGTCCACCTGTAAAAGACTCCTCCTTCGAGCCGGAGTTGAACCAGCGACCTAAGGATGTCAACATATGTAACCTACAGTCCTCCGCTCTACCAACTGAGCTATCGAAGGGTCAAATCCTGTTTAACAGTGTTGCATTGTTTTGAAAATGTCCATATCATGGTTAGAAAATATTCAGCTGTCTTCAGAGTGCCTATGCTAAACATTCAGGACATTGAATGCCCCGCCAACTTTTTGGTCATTGAGGTACGCTGAAAAGAGGTTTGAACTGCCAATGACCTGTTTTGAGTCGTTAAGCCTTTTTTGCAAATGTTCACCTGTATAAGCCACCTCCTTCAGGAAAATGTCCATATCCTGGTTAGAAAATGTTAAACTTTGTTCTGAGTCCCTATGCTGAACATTCAGGACATTGAATGCACCACCTACTTTTTGGTCGTCGAGGTACCCTGACAAGAGGTGTGAACTGCTGATAATCTGTTTCGAGTCGTTAAGCCTCTGTTGAAAATGTCCACCTGTAAAAGAATCCTCCTTCGATCCGGAGTTGAACCAGCGACTTAAGGATGTCAACATATGTACACTACAATCCTCCGCTCTACCAACTGAGCTATCGAAGGGTCAAATCCTGTTTAACAGTGTAGAATTCTTTTGGAAAATGGCCATATCCTGGTTAGAAAATGTTCAACTTTGGTGTGAACTGCCAATGACCTGTTTTGAGTCGTTAAGCCTTTTATGCAAATGTCCACCTGTTAAAGCCACCTCCTTCAGGAAAATGTCCATATCCTGGTTAGAAAATGTTCAACTTTGTTCTGAGTCCCTATGCTGAACATTCAGGACATTGAATGCACCACCTACTTTTTGGTCGTCGAGGTACCCTGACAAGAGGTGTGAACTGCTGATAATCTGTTTCGAGTCGTTAAGCCTCTGTTGAAAATGTCCACCTGTAAAAGACTCCTCCTTCGAGCCGGAGTTGAAATAGCGACCTAAGGATGACAACATGTGTAATCACAGTCCTACGATCCTAAACATTCAGGACATTGAATGCCCCGCCAACTTTTTGGTCATTGAGGATCTTTGTTCAGATTCCCTATACTGAACATTCAGGACATTTAATGCACCGCCTACTTTTTGGACGTCGAGGTACCCTGACAAGAGGTGTGAACTGCTGATGATCTGTTACAAGTCGTTTAGCCTCTGTTGCAAATGTCCACCTGTAAAAGACTCCTCCTTCGAGGCGGAGTTGAACCAGCGACCTAAGGATGTCAATATATGTAACCTACAGTCCTCCGCTCTACCAACTGAGCTATCGAAGGGTCAAATCCTGTTTAACAGTGTTGCATTGTTTTGGAAAATGTCCATATCATGGTTAGAAAATGTTCAGCTGTCTTCAGAGTGCCTATGCTTAACATTCAGGACATTGAATTCCCCGCCTACTTTTTGGTCATTGAGGTACTCTGAAAAGATGTGTGAACAGCCGATGACCTGTTTTGAGTCGTTAAGCCTCTTTTGCAAATGTCCACCTGTAAAAGCCACCTCCTTAAAGCTAGAGTTGAACCAGCGACCTAAGGATGTCAGCATATGTAACCAACACTCCTCCGATGCTAAACATTCAGGACATTGAATGCCCCGCCAACTTTTTGGTCATTGAGGTTCTTTGTTCAGAGTCCCTATGCTGAACATTAAGGACATTGAATGCCCCGCCTACTTTTTGGTCATTGAGGTACTCTGAAAAGAGGTGTGAACTGCCGATGACCTGTTTTGAGCCGTTAAGCCGAGTCGTTTCGTCTCTATTGCAAATGTCCACCTGTAAAAGAATCCTCCTTCGAGCCGGAGTTGAACCAGTCCTCCGCTCTACCAACTGAGCTATCGAAGGGTCAAATTCTGTTTATCCCGGGAATATTCCATGACACAGTATTAAAGAGACATTCATAAACAGTAATGGAAGTTCTATAGACAAAATGAGACACAGACACAGACTCTAAGCAATAGCTACAGGCCTACCCAGCTGCTCATGGGACATTGCCTTTGCACCAAACTGCCTACCTTTCCTAAGAGGTTGCACCCAGCTCTCCAATACCTTCTACAGCTTCAGCTCAAGGAGACAAAGAAAAGATGGATGGAGGCAAAATGTTTCAAACAGTGGCACAGAACAAGAAACCTTGTAAAACTTTCACCTGAAGACCATGTTTGGATCTCTAATGCAAAAGCACCTGGCACAGTGACATCTTAATGCTGTGGGGATGTGGTAATATAAGGTAATTTAGTTATTTAAGTCAGTTCTAGATCTCACAGCAAAAATTCTACAACCAATTGCACAATTGTACATTTCTAAAAAGACAACTTCACACACCCCCACCTGAGGAACTTAATACCATCTTTTGAAAGAAGCTACCTGTGGCATGAAAACAGCTGTGTGAAAGTAAATTAATCAGTGGTAGCATTCCATGAATCACACCAAATGTCTTCATCTTCTACTCCACTGTTCAGCTAAAAGGGAAATAAATTTGAATTTTTTACAAAACCATCCTACTGTTCAAATGCCAGTGGATTTAAATAAACAGGATATGTCTATTTGCTGCCAGGTTAATTGCATATATTCAGCCTATTACAAATAGAGCTAGGTGGATCATTATGTCCAGTGATAAAATAGGTGACTCTATTATGCAACACACAGCACACATCATTTATCACTTAACGTAGTTGTAGTTTTAAACCAGGCACTTAATTTAATAATGAAAAGTCTTTCAGCTGTAAATTAAACAGTAAACGCTCTTTGAAATGCATTTTGCTTGCTTGATTCATGTATTAAGCAAGAGTTGACTCAGGTTCTCAGTGTTAGCACTCACTCAGGCAAATATTGACAATCTGAAGGTGGCTCAATCCGAGGGACCAGCTCCCGCTCAATGTCCCACTTCTCCCCAAACAAAACCTCTTCAGTCGCTTCACGCATTCGCTTCACAATACAATCAATTGAGGAAGTAGTTCCTTGGTGTCAGGTAACACATACCAAACCACAATAACCTATTTCACTTATTCTCTCCCTCCACCTACTTCTACCCACTAATGCTCACCTCCACAGTCATTAACACTGCATTACCTTGGAAGAACATGAATCTTTCTCATCATCATCAACCAGCTCTCTCATGTTGCAGTCTTGGAGCCATTAAAACGAAGGGGCAAAGTGCAGAGCATGGTACACGTCTTTCTGCATGTCATTTGTCTTAAACTCATTAACTCTAACTAGTCTCAGATCTGCTTCCCCCTCCTCCCCCACACATCTTAATATCATAAAGTCCTAATTAATATTGCTGCTTAATTAAACACTCATATTTAAGGAATGTAGCAGGAGGTGGAGGAGGAGGGAGGAAGCTCTCATCCGTGCTATTAATTGTCTTGGTCATTAGCTCGTTTCTATCTGTCACTGCATCTGGCTGTGATGAACTTCCATTAAAGGAGACTCCCCTGGTTTACAAAAGGGTAAAAAATTGGACATAAAATGGTGTGATGTGTGCTATGAGCACCTTGTTTGAGTAAATCTAACCAACCTGGAGATGAATAGAAGGAAACTAATGTTTAACATTAAATGACGTTACCGTCCACTGAGTTAATGTGCTCTGTCAAGGCTGTGATGATTTAACTTTTCTTAGCAGAATTTTTCTGTAACAGGATATCTCAAGCCATTACATAGATGTGAGACCTTTCTATTTGTTTATATATTAAAAATTTTAAGTTTTTGCCTTTGTTGCCTTTAATTTCACAATAAAGGAGAGAGAGGAAATCGGTTGAGAGAAGAGGGGAGAGACCTGCCATACCAAACGATAACATGCCCCCTAACCACTCGGCTATCTTGTTGCCCCATTTTGTAAACAACAAATGTAAAAACATGTTAGGTTTGGACAAACCATGCACAACATTTTCAGACAACACCGACAGCTGTGGCCTAATATATTTCTTATTAATGCCTTGCATTTCTTCAAATTTGGTACAAAGGTTGACTTGAACTCAAGGATGAACTGATTACATTTAGTTTGTCTAAGGTTCAGGGCACAGTGTCCTCACATCCCACTTGAATGAGCTACATCAGCAATGACCAGAGGGGATTTATATACATTTAGCACAACTAACATTCTGTTGGACCCAAAGATGAACTGGTTAGATTTAGGTGGTCATGCATGTCAAAATCGATTTACAGCTGCAGCTGGCTCCTTGTGTCAAACCCTTGTGTTGTTTTTTGATGTATGCAAATTAGGTGTGACTGCTGGAGGCAATGCCCACCTAAGTCAAGATCCACCAAGGATCTTGACTTTCGCGGAACCTGGTCCAACTCTCCAAGCAAGTGGATGGAATTTGACGGAGCTCTTCTCTGTTGAAACGAATGCAGATATTTTGCAAAATTCACATTTTTTTCTGCATTTGGGCCTCAACACCCCATGCGCATGCCATTTTAAGTCTCGAAAATAGAGATTCTTTATATAAACCCTCCAAAGTGAAGATTTTTGTGTATCAGTGTGCTTTGTGTAATGAATATGTACCAGAACCACCAGTGGTGTGCCAGTCCACACTTAAAAATAACTAGTTCAAAGTTCAGTTCATACAGAAGAAAATTTACTAGTTCACGTTCATAGCTCATTTTTTTTTAAATCTTGAACTAAGTTCATAGTTCCAAAAATTAACTAGTTCACGTTCATCTGATTAATTTTTTCATTGTGATGATTATGATTTAGATGACACACTTACGATTTTGTATTTGCTTATTAATCGATGGTGTCAGATCATGAATCTGGATCCTCCGGTCACTTTAACACTGAGTCCTGCTGTTCACGTCACTTCTCGTGTTGTGCTAAGCGTACAAATGTTGAAGACTAGTTTTTCATAATGTTTAAATGTAGTCTCAAACCCTAGATATGTACTGATAAGGTCCTTATAACTTGTGATGAGCGTTGGTGTTTATTAGTTAAAGTGAAAGCAGGTCAGCAGGAGAATGGAGGTCAACACAGGAAACTTCACCACGAATCAAACCAACCTTCTGATCATTGTGCAGCTGTGGATCATAGAGGAAACTCTGTATTTCACTGTTTGTTTCCACTGTTCTTCAACAAAGGGACTGGTTCACATTAACGGGCTGCTCCTCTAATCTCACTGTGTGTGTCACTTATACAGTCTATTGTGTCTCTCTATGTGGGTGAGTGGGGGCGGGGCCATGGGGCCTTTGTGAGTGCTCCCATTCTGAGGAGTCTGGGAGCACGCACTCACAAACAGATTTTCACTGTTACTTCAACACTGGCAGCTGTGTATGGGCCTCTATTTGTTTGGTTAGCGTTGCTAAGTCTGGTTACAAGTTTGTAGCTAAATTAAGTATCACTGGAACACATTTCAGACATTCACGGTTTTCTCAGTCCAATAATGGACCACAGCATTCTCTGATTTGGACTTTGCCACTATTGCCATCTACTGGCTCAGCATGCTCGTTTAAACGTTTGCAGTTGTATCTTGTCTGGACAAAAATATCTTTTGAAACAAAGGTAATATGGACCTAAGAGTTCTTGGCTGTGGCTGAGTGGTAGAGCGATTGCCTTCAAACCAGAAGGTTGGCAGTTCAATTTCCAAGTCTTCACCATCTGCTTGCCGAATTGCCTCTCATAGAAAAGCACTGCTATCAATGCTTTGAAAACTGAAAGCAAATTGTTTGAGCATGATGGATTTTAATTGTTGAATTGAGCCTGAGCTTATTGAATTTGCTAAACTAAAGATAACCTGGAAACTGAACTATGGCTTGTAGCCTGGGAATGGTTCAGGCTGGTGGGCTTGGTGGAAAGGCGGTCAGTCTGGCACCCTAATGGTAAACCCACGCATGCAGACACACATAATTCTCATTTACCCTCTTAATCCCACCATTTACAAAAATCGACCCTAAATCTAATTTTTTGTTATACATACATCATTTTAATTGCTATCTTATTGTCTGTCTTTTAAAATGCCTGTCTGTCTATTTATATGTCACTTTTTCGGGCAATTTATTTTATGAATTAAAAAAAGGATAATTTAAACTCTGACTTGATAAATATGAGGACATGCTCATCTGAGCTGCTGTAAAATGTTCTCTGGGCACCCACAGTAATAAGCTTTACAACACTGTGGTTAATGCTGTATGAATATGAACCTGTGCTTTTGTGAAATGTAATTTTTTTACATTTCAGGGTTTAGAACATGAAAAAGCAAAAGCAGAGTGTAATTTTGGAAAAGGTTTGGTTTTCTAAATCTTAATGGCAGATATTACATTAACGTTTGTTCATGTTGACGTTTATCCACATCCACTTACAACTGAGGGGGGCGACTAAGTACAGCAAGAGACCTGGAAGTAAATACAAAGTGCTAAATCTTGTCAATAAGACCATAAGTGCAGGAGATGAAGTAAAGAAGTGAAGTGTACATGAAGGTATATGCTTGGAGCGTTCGGAGCTTCTAAATACTGAAGTTAGGGTGAGAATGCTTCTGAACGTGAGATATTACATTTTATCATTTTTAATTCAGTTGTAAAAAATTCACACATTCATATTTATACTTTGTCATTCTCCAATGTTGATTTTAGATTGAAAATGTATATATTTAAAAAATGTTATACAAAATCTATAACACCACAAAATGATAAATTCATTTGGAAATCCCCAAAGATGTTTTTCTGCATTTCAATTTAATTTGAATGCTGGACAAAACTGGCCACACACTGTTTTATGCATTTTAAACAGCAGAAAGCCATATTTGTGCAGGTCATACTGTATTTCACCAGTGGCATTGATACAAAAGGAGGGACAAATATAAGGTCATAACTTCACTTATTGTATTAACATCGTCCATAACTCTGCATAATGTGTCCATGTGACCTTAAAATGAGGGGCTTATGAAATAAGCAGTGGCATAAATATTGATAACGTCTTGTTCAGATGCTGCTTCTTTCAAATATGACCCTGTTATTATGGCCGGCAATGGGTACTGATATCCTGGTGAGGCTGTGCACACTGGGCCAGTAGTAATGCAATTTGTTGACAGACAGGGAATCAAATCACAGCACTGAGAACAGGATGCCCCGGAGCTAAGATGGGAGAGCAGAAGCGGACACCTGAGCTCTCTGTGATGCTTATTCACTGGAAAAATAGATCCTGCTTAAAGGACTTTACAAGTGATTTACCAAATACATATCATGCATAGTTTAATTTTTATAACCATAGGTCGATTATTTTGTGTTTAAATTTTTGGTATTCATTTTACTTTTATTTGGCAAAATAACCAGCAGAAATGTCATGATTATCTTCACTGTTATTTTTTTTTATGTAATGCTGATTTTCAAACTTTACAGGGAAGTCATGTTGCAATGAAGCTTAACTGTTCATTTGCTGTTGCATAAACACACTCAGCTAGTTGTATCCTTGTTCTCTGAAGCAACAAAGGATCCAATAAGTTGATGCAGTATCTCCAAAGATTCATTGCTATAGATTATGCCAAACACTTGAGGGTCAGAGGAGTACATTTTAAATTGCCATGTATTGTAGAATACATAAAGTGTCCTCTGAAGGAACAGTTACATGAATTGGCACACAGCTGAATGTGTGCACTTACTGTGCCCATGGGAACAGCCTTTTTCTGAATAGCAGCCTTTATAACATTGCCTTGATGTAGTTAGTATGCATTTACTATATTCATAGATACTCAAAGATACATGACATGTCAAGTTAAAAAAACATGACAAATATGTTATAAATGACACAAGAGCAGCAGTGTAGATCAATCAATGAAATTCAATATTAAAAGCAGTTGAAATTACTTTAAGATACTTCTTGGAGATAGCAAGATTGGAGCAGTGACACATGTGTGTGAAGGGGGGTGATCCTGTCACTCCAGGGTCAGTTGTTGGTCCTGGGTGGTGGCAACAGCAGACTGACATTTGAGGACGAAGTGACCTGGTGCAGAGGGTCACAAACGTAGGAGGAAGACTGGTCATTGAGGGCTTAAAAGAATATCTCAAAGGAATATGTCGTTGGGTGGGGAGCCAGGAGAGGTGTATTAGGGCACAGGTGATATTGTCACAAGAGCCAGATTGAGTCTGTCCCGGATTAGAGAAGTAGTTCACATAAACTGCTCCTTTTAATATTTCATGTTATTGCTTGTTTCTATTGTTGTATTACACACAACTATTCTGTGATTGCAATACCAAAATGAATTCTCACAAGCATTGTCTTGTAACGGCATACAAGCATCCCAGTGCCTTTCTTGAGGCCACTTGCAGCGAGCAGAGAAACACTAAACTGGGTCCATTTCCTTGACTACCCACCCATTACAGAAACTCCGAAAGTATGTGACCATGTGCAGGAGTTGGTTTTTTGATTCAAAGTGAAGAGACAGACCTGTTCCTCTGGATATGACCTGAAGCCCTGACCATCTCGCGTTGTTCCTGAAGTCTCAATGGCCCATAAACACTAGAGGAAACCTTACACAGAAGGAGGAAATTAATTTCTGAATGTTGTAGTAATTGTGATACAAATGCTCAAAAATATGTCTACGTTGAAACAGTCATCATTAAGAATTTTGTAGTAATGATCAAAGCCTTTTTGGTTCAATATCCTGTTCAAAGTAGTTTAATTCATAACAAGTTATTTTTAATCCAAAATACTGGTCCTCTCTAAACATGATGCCTGTGGATAAGTGAGAGGACTCAGATTTTTTCAAGCAATCTTTGTTGCTGAAGGAACCTGGGAAATGAGGAACAAAAAAAGATGGATGTTTTCAGCAGTTAGTACAGCCCAGACTGGGAGCCTTTGAAGGCAAACGCAGAGAAAGGAACACATTTTTCAAATAAATTTTCAATATCTCAGCGTGTGCCATAAAATCAGTTATGTATCATGAATCTAGTAATGAGTGTCTCATCACTTGCTCTCATTAGTACACCAGCATCTCAGTAACGTCACGGTGGAAATATCTGTATCGTCAATATTGGGCCAAATAGTTTTAGTGATACAAAATACTTGATGGTTTAATTACAGTAGGGAGGTAAATTAATTTAATGGGATTACTTAAAAGTGCAGATAATATGGAGTTGTAGTAAAATACAGGTATAAAAGATATGCCAATGATATACTGACAGTAATAAAATTGTTTACACAAGTCAATTTAGAAACACAGAACTGAGTGCATCTTTGTGTGTGTTCTAGCTTGGTTTGGCTCTTGATCTCCTGCTTCACACCAGGCTTAGTTGTGAATACTAAGCTTAAATTTAACAAAACCAGTCCGGGGATTCATTGACATAGTATTGCTTGTGACAACATAGTATTACTCCATACTCATTAAAAACATGATTCCTCAGAAAAAAAGTTATAAACAATCATATAATGCTACAGCTAGTAGGCTTAATGAAAACTGTGTGCATCACTACGGAGGCTCTTAGGAAGTTTCTAAGATGTCAGCAGGTTTGACAAAAAAGTTTGCACTTTACAATATGGGAATAGGAACAGGCTGAAATATCTCTTTAACTAACAAATGACTGGACATTGCAGAGGAGGACGCCATTTGACATTAAACGTCACCAATGATGTTTTCCTATAACCTTCTTAGCCTGGTGCATTCTTGCCCTGAAAGTACACATGTCTCAAAGTTCTGAAATAATCTCTGGGGTGTTCACAACCAGGTTGTTTGTTGGATTGTTCAAGCCCCCTTGAACAGATACTGTGTGAATTTTAAGCGACAGGCATTTATGCCATTGAGGCTGTGAATAAAACATTGATATACTTTTATCATATTAAGTCAGTATAGTAAGTGTGTCAGGAAACAGTCATCTACTTACACATCCAGCAGAGGCAGAGAAGCAGGATCATTCATGTGGAGTGGTGTTTATGTCCACCTGATGAATCTAAAACCAGTTTTCACTCCTTCTGGAGCAGGTTTAGTTTCCACGAACTCCTGAGAAAATGATCTACCCCGTCAAGCGAAATGCTCCACTATAATCAACAGTTACTCTTATGACTTTATGTCTGTTGTTAGCGTTGGGCTCCTCAGGTACAATGGGTTTACCAGGTGTTTTTTTCTGTTTTAGTTTGCATAGCTGAGAGGAAGGGCAGAGTTTTCACCTTTCACATTAAACATAAAGCCTTTGTTGATATGCGTATTGATCAGGCTCAAGTCAACACAGCCTCAGGGATTTGATGCTTTAAGACTTCTCTAGGGATTTCAAGGCGTGGTTGCCCGTGCATACATAGACGCAAACTTTTCAGCTGCAGGCTAGAGGAAGAGGACAGGTGTGAGTTACCTGCAGCGTCTGTGTTGGGCGAGAACATAATCTCGGTCCCTTTAGCCAGCATGCTATTCTTCACACGTAAGTGCAGCAATGACAGTCAATTTATAACATTAACATAGAGACCAAATTTCAACAAAACTCTGGGTTACGAGGGGTTCATCTAACAGTCAGAAGTGTTGCTCAGCTGTTCTCAAACTTTCTGAACACGCCTGCTTTTCAAAACCTGTCCTGTGTGTTACTAGGTTAGCTCATCCCCTTTGCCTGACCGCCATGCTGGAGAGCCAATAAGCATGTGTGCCATGACAATCAGCACATTTCTAAGTTTTATTCACAAAAAACATTTGTGTCACTGATAGTAAGGTCACATTGAAGAAAATATCATGCGGAATTTCATGATTGCCGATGTTCCTCAGGGAATACAGGTTCTTTGGCTTATAACTTGTCAGTGGAGAACAGCCAGGATATAGTCATGTAGTTTAGTCATTTCCAGCAGAAAGTGCCCTTCGCTGCTTCCTGGTGGCTGATTAGAAATGCTCCCTGCTCTGTATCGGCAATGTAATTGACCCAGATCTGGCTGAAATAATCAGACAAACAAAATATTCCTCAAACACTTGATTCCATTCCGACCATGGGAATCTGGTCAGCGCTTGGCAGCATTAGACATCTACGGATTGGCCTGGAAAGAAACCTGATGTGTACGTGTGTGTGTGTGTGTGTGTGTTTGTTGCCTGTTTGTGTGAATGTGTTCCAGTTGTCACACCTGTCACCTCTACCGTGCCCTATCAACCCGCTAATGAGAGCACACACTGTATGACTTATTTCTTCTTCAACTCCCAAATACTCCCTCCCTCTGGTCGTGCTTCCTGCTATAGTGCAGGTTATTCATCCCACATCATTCTGCTGTCAATAGCAGTGAGACGCTGCTGGATGAGGAACAGGGACAGGCCACTTTCATTTTATCTGTCAATTGATTGTGCCTCAAATGGCTTGTCATGCCTCCCTTGTCATCTCCAGCCTCCTCTAACAGCTCCTGCTCACTCTCCCACTATTTATCTATCAAACTCTCTCTCAGCTCCGCTGTTTAGTCTGCGGCTTGTATTCGCTTCCCTCGCTTGGTCCGTCACTCTCACTTTTGTCTGCTTGGTTGAACTTTCTCTTTGTTTGCACGTGTGGAATAGCACACACACATACACACACAGATAGAGCGAGAGAAAGAAACAGATCAAGGCACTGTTGAGAGAGCAGGTGAGCTTTCTGTAAATGGCGTGCTGCTGCTAAGTCATTAACATTGATGACTTTGACTGTGAGGGTGTTGATTTCCTATACACACCCCTCCTTCACACACTTGGTGAAGGTGAATACACCTGCTGTTGTCATTAGGTCCTCTTAACCTGTCTTTTATTTTTTCCAGGGGCACAAGAAAACTTTTCCAACCAACAGAAAAATCTATTTTGTTTCCTCCCCACAGGAAAAAGCAGATTGTTTTGCATGTAATGAGATTATGTAATGTCATGTCTCTGGAATGAATGGATAAACTTTTTGACTAACATGAGATATCTGATGTTAATATCTGTCTCTGTGTTTACTAAAGAGCTGGCGTGTCTATGTGTTTAACCAAGCTTGGCATACAACGTAAGACAGATAGAAACAGCTATGTTAATGCAATTCTGTCCATTTTTAGATATGAAATCAAATGTATCCACCAATGAACAATAAGAAATCAAATTGTTTTAAATGTATCCATATGTAGCCTCATGTCTTAACAGTTTACCACAGCTTTGGTGTTTCCCTACATATTAAATATAGCAGTTACTCCAAAAAGGGTTATTATAGTTAACATGAAACATGTGTAGTGATGGTCTGTTAGGATCTGGAATTGTTATCTGTGTTCATCAGTGTACTCCTGTTTATTTCTCCCTCCTTTGAGTGTGTGTCCTCCCCTGTCTGTCTCTGTGTTTGTGTGTGTGTGGGCGTGGTCTCTCTTGACATTTTGCTCCTTGACACATTGCTGTTGTTTCCGCACGCCTCAGGACCATTATCCTCCTGCCCTGTGCTGATTCAAGCTGCTCACCTGCTCTGCTCTCTCCAGCGCCCTTCCACCTGCACACGCCATGACTCTCCGCGATCTTCTTCACTTCCTCGCTTCACCAAGTCTCCAGCTCCAACTCCTCAGGATCATATCACGCGCCCTTCATCCATATTCAGTACCTTGTTGTTAATGAACCCTTCACAACCTTTTACTTCTGTGTTTGCAGTTGGGTTTCGTTCCAGTGCTCCTAACAGTGCCTCCCTAACAGCCTCAACTCTAAATCCATGGATGCCACAATATGTTGGAAACTTTCCTTTGCAATTCTGTTCATGACTATGTCACACCCTCTTGTTCCGCTACATCCCAACGTTGTTGTACTGGATTCATATCTTGTCACTGAAGTTCACTGTCTTGTTCATTGAACCAGTTTTATAAGAATTTGAGACATGTACCATTATCCAATATTATGAATATCCAACTACATTTCACAGTAATCTGGCCATTCGGTGTGGATATATTAAACTCTCTGGCAGACTCTCATCAATGCTTGCAGTACAAAAGAGAATTGAAGTGCAGTGAGATGGACTTATGAGTGTGTGACAGAAATAAGGCTTGTTTCAGTCAGAGTCTCTTTGATTCTAGACTGGGTTTCAGAGACACCGATAAAATAATGCCAAAGAAAGATACATTCACTGTCTCAGTATTTCAGTCCCCCACATCATCTGCCGTTATTTTGAATATTATCTCTTCTCCATGTTATTTTTCAAAATATTTAATGTATCCACTTCTCATAAAAATTTATAGTATTTTGTGAGCCTTTCTGCCAGTAATGACAGTTACTCTCAAACCAATATCAGATTAGAATGGTTTTCAAGGCTAGCTGTAATGAGCCTTTATGAGAACTGTTACTACTGATAGTGCCCCCAGTCATTCACCTTTCATATAAAGCAGCCATTGAGACTGTGGGCCATTAACACCAATTTACAACAGTGATGAGGAGCACACAGTCTGTGGAAACAAACTGAAAAATTCTGATCACATTTCCCACAGTGACAGCATGATGTAGAAATGAGGTGATAAAATTGTGAGTTATTAGCACAAATTGAATGAAGAAAATGGGAAGGTAAATCAGGAAGCATGAAGCATATAAAGGTTTTATGTTTTTGAAAACAAATCTTGTGTTAAAAACAGGTAGTGTGACGTTGTGAAAGATGGTGTTGAAATGGACTGCATTTACAGTATATTGCACTTTTCTTGACTTGAGGGCCATGGAAAAGTGCTTTACATTGCCAGTCACATTCAGCCACACATACATTCATACTGTGCTTTGCATGTTTAGTATCTTGCCCAAGGACATGTATGACATGTTAGTGATTGACTGTCACCAACAAAAGGTTTGACTCTAAGGTGCAGTTAGTTTTTTTTATTGGAAATTTTCTAAAGCTTTATTCCTCCTATGACAAGATATCCTCACATCTACTGCATTTATTTGTACTTGTTTATGAACCATTCCTACAATGATCAAAACTAGGATAATTAAGGTTACTTTAATTAGTTAAAAAGATCTACCATGACCTATATGTCGGCCATTTACATTTTGTCCGCGCCTTAACTATGCACCTGCAGTCAGAAATAAATTAACACAAACTCTGTAGGCAATAGATGCAGAAACCCCAAAGTTTATCTCATCTGTTTAATTTCTACAAGAAGACAAATGTAATGCAAATAATCACAATTAGTGGTGTTAATACTCCTAAGCAATTGCATTTTTTGGAGAGTACCCAGGCTCAAATGCTCACCAGAGCGCCAAGTGTGGATAAATCCCCTCCTGAAAATAATCCAGAGAAACGCACAATTTGTTCCTGCTTCAGTTATGTTTTATAAAAAGACAAGACAAGGATTAACTAATTATGAAGAAAAAAATAATTAATTAAATTAGTGAATCTGTAAATCTTCTGTTGTGACAGACAAACATTTAGTAAGTTTTTGTCTCTGTATGAGATATGTTGATGGAAGAAACAAAAACAGAATAATGCTAGCTTCATCCTTTGATACTTCAATAATGGGGATGTTACACGATAAGGTCAAAAGTCCCACACTGGTGTGATTCTGACATTTTGAAAACCAGGAGACTGATGGAAAAGACAAAGTTTGTAATCTTGACCAAGGTCAGAGTACAGCGCTGTCACCTTTATCCACTCTGACACAACACAGATCAATCACTCTAGCACAAGTCTGAGAAACACACAGGTTCACACTCCTGCCTTACACATTTTCACACTATATATATAAATTGATATATTTATATTTAGGTAAGTGTAGGTTCAGATCCTCTGCACATTATTGTTTGTTCTGAGGCATTCATTTAATTTATCTTTTTTGTATTAATCAGCTTATTTGTTTTTTCATAGCAACAACCCTATCGCTTAAGTACACAAAAACTTTTAATTATCTCTCAGTGACACACACTCACAGACAATATATTTATATTTAACACTATGATTTATTTAAAGCACGTACATACACACAAACAGCCGTTTATGTATTTTTATTCAGTTATTAGTGGTCAGCCAGTTATTTGTTGACAGCAGGTATGATATGTTTTCAAATACAAGATAATTATAAATTATTATTAAAAGCCTGTTTCACTTTATTATCACTGGGCCTTTTATATTATTAATTACCAGAGGGAACAGTGTGGAGGACATATACCTTAATGACTTTACAAATTTCAGAATGTGATTGTACTACCATCCCACATTGAGAAGATAATGATCAGATTATGCTTCAGTGCTCTTATAATATAGATAAGTGAGTTCCTCCACTGTTAAAGTTCAGCCAATAGTTTTTTGTGTCAGAAGGTCTCCCAATGGACCAAAGTTATTTTCTATTATGTATTGCCAGAGCAAGTCCAGGATAGACCCTGGGGTTGGATCTATTTTTTGCTCCAAATGTTTTGTAAGGAGCATTAGAATTTGAAAAGAAAAAGAATAGTAAAAATGTATAGATTTTGCGTTTTGTAAATGTTCTCTTTTTATATCAAGTTAGCAGATTCTGCCAAGTTGTAAAATAAGTACAAAGTAAAATCCTGCCTGGCTAAACTAAGCTCTTCTGTACAAAACCAAATACATTCAGTCCAACAGCTATATTGAAATGATGTGTATTTTTAAACTTAGGATCGAGCCAGGTTTGTAGTTTTCTTCTACTTCCAGGATTTATGCTAAGCTAGGCTAATGAAGACCTGACTCCAGAAAGTAAGGTAATAAGTACAAATGAATAAGATGAAAGCCATTCCATTCATAAAGAAAGAAAGATAAATTATTCATTAAAGACACTAAACTGACTAAAAAAATAAGGACATAAACAAATAAAGAGATAAATAAATAAAAACAAAGAGAGACAGGCAGGGAGGGAAGCTTTGCATTTGTTTTTTATTGTGCAGCAGACTGGGCTTTAGGATGATCTGGTGACAGTAAAGCCATAATCAACATGTTTGTTTCCCTCTGTCTCTGTATACACTGAGTGTGTTTGTGTGTAGTGGGCTGGGCCAGCAGGCCTGGGCCTGTGTGATGCTCATCATTCTGTCACACTGGATGACTCCTGATGCGACAGTGGATGCTCTGGCCTCAAATACTCCTGGGACTGTGGGAAGAAAGGCAGGGAGATGGATGGAGAGATGGATGGAAAGAACAAGAGTGATATATAGAAAGAGCGAGAAAGTGTATGTGTGTGTGAGCGAGAGAGGTGTGTCAGCAAAGGGCCTCGATTTCCCTCGAGACGCACTGACAAAGAGACAGATAGACAGAAATGCAGTGAGGTTGGGTGTGCGGGAAAACTGGAAAGGGCCAATCCCCCCTTCTACACTGGATAGTTTCCAACAGGCCCTGATAACATCGATAGGAAGTATTTGGAGGATCTTTCTAACAATACAGTATAATGTATGAATGTACTAGTTTTCTCTGTATAAATTGCAATGTACATCTACTTGCCTTTCTTTTACTGTGATTTACATTTAATTGGTAAAGTTTTAGTTTGATTTAAATTGGAAAAAAAAAAGTTTTATTCAGCGATCCTATATTTTTTATAAAAATGAAAAAGACCAAAGGCTAATATGACCCATAAGTCTTAAGAATAAAGGTTCTTTGAGGTTGCTAAAAAAAATAATCTGAATAACATCATCCTATGTTTTCTCAGAGGCATAGCATTTAATTATAGTGTGGTATGTTTTAGTTTGATTTTATTTTTCAATCTTAATAACTCTATCATTTGCGACTTGTCATCAATAACGAAAACAAAAGTTGAATGTATATATCCGCCTTCTGTCATTTATCATCTACTTGCCTTTCTTTTACTGTGACACTCTCAAAATTGGCTCATTGGGGATGTGAGCTCTAGCAACAGATCATACATGTAGTTTACATACTCATGGTTTGATGTAATGTGATGTAATGACTAGTCCAACTGTTATCAGGGGTAATGCTGACGGATTCACACAGACAGTAGAAGGGTATTATGAGAGCGAAGGAGACTGGCTGTCATGATATACTGTGGTATAGATTATGTCATCAATCCAAGATCATGGCTTGAATGTCTAAACAGTTTGCTGGTTTCTGAAGGAAGTATGTGTATGGGTGTGTTTCCTCCAGTTTATACAAAACTTCAATTTTCTCTCATCTTTTTAAAGGCTACTGTCACTGTATACATTGAGTTTGGGTCAGGCTTGATTTTCTCTGCTTGTGGTCCAAACTGCAGTCTACTCCTTTCCACCTATGACGATGGTTTGCTTGGCTTAGCACACAGAATTGGAAACAAGAGAAAAGTGTTTGGCTTTGACTAAAGGTAAAGTTCAGCCACCATCACCTCTAGACAGGGTCGAAGAGGGGAAACCAATTAGGTTATCAGGTAAGACATATTGAAGAACAAAACCATTTTCATTTAACAGTCTGTGCCATTGCTGAACATACAATGTACTATCAGTCAGCATATATATGTTTATACCATAATTGATACATTCACAAGATATCTGTACACACAGTTAGAGGAGGTCCTATGTACAGTTCACGGTCATCATTATTACTTCAGCACAAATACTAATGAGTTAATACTATATAAATGAAGCAGAAGAACTAGTAAAAATCTGAATACAGCATCCTATGTTTGCTCAGAGGCATATCAATGAGACAGCCCCATTTAATTATGGTGTGGTATGTTTTAGTTTGATTTTATTTTATTTTTCAATCTTAATAGCTCTATCATTTGGACTTGTCATCAATAAAAAAACCAAAAGTTTAATTTATATATCCGCCTTCTGTCTTTTTTCTTTCCGTTCCAACAACAATATACAGAGAAAATTGGGATTTTTCGGGCATTAAGAAATGGTGATTAATCAGATTAATCAATGCTACCCTGTGATTGATCTGATTTAAAAATGTTATTGTTTGACAGCCATAATATATATATATATATATATATCCAATTCCCAATTTTTTTTTTGCCCGGACATGATCCATACTATGTATAGCTCAAGGCACAATGTACTCTATTCCCTTGTTATTTTACAGTTTTACACTCGGCTGATTTGTTGCATATAGTGTGTTTGTGTGTGTGTGTGTGTGTGTGTATCTTAGATGCCTGTAAAAGCAAGAGAGCAAACAAGCCATGGCATTGAGGTCGAGCATGTGTTTCATTTCATGTCAGGCCACAGGCGAATCCACTTGGATGTGTTTGACCTACAAGATGTACAGAGGAAACAAAAGTCAACAGCCGAACATAGAAAGCTGAAGAAAAGAAGCAGGTGATTGACTGTGAAGAGGCAGGGATGGAGGAAAAGGCAGGAGGAAAAGAAAAAGAGGGCCATAGGGAGAGAGATAGCAGGCAAAGCCTAGAGGCGTGTGATCCTCGAGTGAGGAACAGCTTGAAATCAAAGAAAGAAGTAGAAGAAAACCGAAGATGTCTGTTGAAGACAGCTGTCCACTTGAAGAGGAAGACACAACCATGGTCCTCTACTGCAAGCAACACAGTCAATGTGAAGACTAAACAAAAGAAATGCAGAAGAGCTCTGCTTAATGTAGGCTGACTCTATACTAGAGTGGGTGGTTTAAAAAGGAAAAAAGAAAAGGTAGTTTTATATTTTTGTACTACTAATTTTGTTTTTCATTTTCAAACTAAAACGATCTCTGTCCACTCAAGAATTTTGGCTCCCTAAATACTTTAATATAGGTTCATATAACACACTAGAAAAACATATTGTGACCAGGAATTGTGGCAGATTGCTCAAATAAGCAGTTGTCCTACTGTATCAGCAAAAGCTATGTCATGACCGAAAAGACCCAATCAGCAAGCGGCTGAGAGTGTCTTCATCATCATTTCCAAACATCTCTTTCTGCTTGCTTTTCTGGGGGACACCAACGTTTCTAAAATTCACTGTTTTAGGGTAACAACTAAACGAAACATAGACGTCAGGTCTATACAGTTGATGCATTTTCAAACGAATATGTAGTAGTGTAGATGTACACTACTACATTCTGCTTGCTTTTCTGGGGGACACCAACGTTTCTAAAATTCACTGTTTTAGGGTAACAACTAAACGAAACATAGACGTCAGGTCTATACAGTTGATGCATTTTCAAACGAATATGTAGTAGTGTAGATGTAGCATAAGACAATCATGCAGTTTAGTCTATTCATCTCTGTGATTTCAGTATCTGTGTAAGGATTTTAAAAATATGGGATGGAATGCAATGTGATGAAAATGTTAATGGGAATATTAAAAGAAAAGAAAAACAGAAGGAAAAATTAGTGCATGAAGGCCGTTGCTTTAAGTGATGCAGCAGTGAGGCTGTGGGGTGAAATGTAGCATGTACTTCAGAGTTTGGAGATAAACCAAAACTTCTGCAGCCAGTGTAAAATCGATAGCTGTTTTTAACTAGATGCAGAGAAGGTATTACGATAAATTAGTTCTCCTCTTCTGGAGGCTAAATCTCAGTGTGAATGCCAAGTAGACATAGCACATATATATATTATAAAACATAAATATATGTGTGTGTCTGTGTGTGTGATATAGGAATCTGTCTCACCTGGGTGAATGAGCTGATGTGAAGGAGCAGCCACTGCTGAGTGGGATCTGTAGCAATAGTGATTGGTTTGAATGAACCTTGAGAGAGAAAGTACTCTAGTGTTTGAAAAGACTGCTGTAAACCAACTGTGAAAACACTGTGAAGTAGGCTCCCTTAGATCTCAATACTGCATTCAGTGGTGGCAGAAATGCTGCTGCAGCTAATAGCGTCTGAGCACTTGCTTCACTTTTCAGGGTCCCTGTAGAGGAATGTTCTTCTACACAGATGATCTACTAATGCTTCTGCCCATTTCACACTGAGCTTTGACCTTTTCTAATAAGCTCATACCAAGAGGGCATTTACACACTCCTTGGACCACTGACAGTTTTCTCTTTCCTCTTTTTGTTATTGATGTTTTTTTCTTTGTTTGCTTATCTCCAACAGCCAGTTAGAAGTTTGGAGCAAAGCAAGTCAGGCTGCTGACTGTGCACATTCTGCCTTGTGGCACCTCAGCCGGCCACATCCATCACACCCTAATGCTAATGGCTGTTACAGACCTGCACACTCCTCACCGCACCCAAAATGCCCCCACCCTCCCATCTGCAATCCCCCACCCTCCTCTCAGCCAGCATGGCAAAGGAGTCTTGACACAGAAATGAGTTGAAACTAATGACTCTAATGAGTCTCGCTGCCCCCCTGCCAATGTCTGCTGTCATTACTGTTGCCCCTGCAAATGGCTCCAAATGGCTCTGAGCTGGCACACCACCGCTCCCCTTCACTGAACATCTACCAGGAGAGGACGTTTGTGCCAGAGCTGTCCTGTGAATCCTGTGAACCCTGTGTCCTAATAAAGCAGTGTGAGACACTCACACCTCTCTTGTTTGTGGGATGGACACAAATTTGAACAGTGAATTCAAAAAGATGGGACTGCAGTGGCCATTTTAAACCTGTCTGTTCGGACTGGGCTGTTTGTGCCAGTGGTAATACTGGCACAAACAGTGATTCTATAGTTTATAGTTAGTTTTTCAAAAGATGAAAGTGTTTATTAGTGTTCATATGTGAGTCTACTATGGTGACATAAAACATGACAAATTATCAAAAAGATCTTGTGGGAGAGATATTATGACTGTCGGGCCAGTTTTGACACATGGGCCACCAGTTGTATGATGACTGTGAAGCTGATAAGAGAAACTGTTTGTGAGCTGTGCAACTCACATACAGACAGACAGAGATATTAGATTTAGTAGGTTCATTGTAGCAGAAACAGACAAATTTTTGGCCTTTTAGCTTTTTTACCAGATGTTAAAACTGAAAGTACACAGTGTGATGTGATATAAAAACGTCATTCATTATTTGAGTGGTCACCTATAAGCCTTGCGCTTGCTTTTGTATTTACTGACAAATTACGACTTGATTAATGGCCCAAAAGAACTGCATCACATTTTGTGTCACCAAACCAATGGAATTTGGTTCTCTTGGTGTCTATCCCCAGCGATGAAAATAGCAGACTGAATAACAGCCAGAGGGACAAAAACAGCTCAACTTTGCAAGAGTTAAAGAATCAGCAATGATAGGAAAGAGTTAAAACAAAAAGCTTGGATGGAAAAGGGTTCTGGGACATTTAAAAAAATGACATGCAGTTGGCCTTCCTTCCCCTGGATCAGAAGTTAACCAGCAGCCAACTTCAAACTACTGGATGGTTCTGCATTAAGGTTTCTACTTTTTTTAGTTTTAGTATTTTTTAGTTTATCCTCACTCTTGCTAAGGGTTAAAGGCAGAGGATGTCACACTTATGAGACAAAATGATTTGTGATCAAATTAAATTAAATTTGATTGCTTGAATGTGAATGTTAAACTAGAGGTTATTTATTACAATTATGGTTTTTAAAGTTTTTTCCTGCTTTAGACAGAAGCAGACTCCCACTATGTTGTGACCTGTTTTTAAAAAGCAACAACGTTACCCAAACTATGCTATATGCAATAAACATCGATGCAATAGCTTTTGGCAGTTTACACGTTCAGTATAACATTGTGAAAACGTAAATGTACCTCTTCAGTGTACATATTTCTTTCTTCTCCTCTGTTATCTCAAAAGTGGTGTTGACAACATCCTTGGGAGCTGGCTGTGATTTAAGCACCCACGCTCTTACCAGCATCTCACTGTTGAATCATCTTTATGACAGTGACTAAACAATAATACCACCTGTAACGACTTGTGGCGCGGACAATGTCTTTTGCTTCTTTTAGATAATGCCCTCTGTCAAAAATGTTTTACAAGACACTGTAGTGAATGTCCAATCCACTCCCTTATGCTAAGCTTAAAAAAAGATTTATTTTTACTCTGAAGATGATCCTAACCAGCCATGAACTACATTTTCCAGAATACTTTGTCATGTGAATACAACTAGACCCCCACTACAGTTCAGGCAGCAATCCTGTGGAATGATTTACTATGTGGATATCTGTAAAGCACTGGTACTTGATGTGTATGCTCTTACTACAACCTACACAGGAGTGAGGGAAATAATTCCACTGGAAGGCCCTGAGTCTACAACCCACTCCTGTGCACTCTCAAATGTTGACTTGCAGATCGGAGAGGTGCTCAGAATTTGTTTTGAGCCGTCTCTAATATTTTTGTTATCAATATTCTGCAACAGAAATAATATTTTTTCATAATTGCCAAACCTCCAGATGCATGGCAATACAGTCTGAGGACCGGATTGGTCAGTGATGTGTCCTACTACCCTGGTTTGTGAACATTTTTCTTTCTGGAAAGTTTTGATGTCCACTGTAGGCTGCTAGTGTGTTTTCCTTTTATAATCAAATATATTTGATACACACTTCATTCATATATATAGATCTATATATATGAAGATATATTAAGAGTGCTGTTAATTGATGCACATGCATATGTCCATGCTGTCATGTGTTTGCATGTACAGTATATGTGTTTTTCTGTCTCTGTGCCAAAATCTGTTTAACTGTGAGTCTGTGTTTCCACATCTGAGCGTGGAAGTGTGTGTGTGTCAGAGCCCCAGATAAACAGCCCAGGTCTCTGCCCCCTTCTCTTGGCAGCCTCCTCTCCTATTTGAACATGCCACAGTGATCTTCACCCAAAGACCATAATCCCTGCCAAACCCTCGCAGCACCGTCAGCACTGGCACCAAGCCAGGGACCCATGATGCCAGTGCCGGGCCCCCACAGGGTGGCACCCACTGGTCTGCCAAGGTCAAGTGTATTTAGCACCACTTCTCAGAGCATTGGGTGGGGTGGTGAAGGCAGGTAGTCAGAGTGGGTTTGGTGTGAGGCCTGGAGGGGAAAACAATGCAGCCCTGAGAACGAGAGCTGAAACAAAACAACAAAAGATAAAGCCAGAGAATAAATTGTCTCATATAAACAAAAGCTTGGGCAATAGCCAAGTGTTCTGCTGTTTCAGTTCTGTTTTGTTTTTGTGAATAATGAAGCTACTGCCCACAAGGTAAAATAATGATGAATTTTAGCTGCTTTCCAACAAACATTAATTTCAAGAAGCGGTGGCTTTGACTCACCCGCATGGACCTTTAAAGCATGTTTGAAAGTAACCAGACTTGTATGATCATGTATTTTTCAAGTAGGGATCATGTCAACAATCAGGTATGTCATTTCCTGTGATCTGGAAAAAGTTGAGTTATTTTTAAAAGTAGCAGTAGTTTACTTACTTATTGCAATTTGTTGTAATGGGGTTTTTGCCAAAATGCCCATTTCAATTCCTTCCTCATTGACACAAACTGCTGCTAGTGTGAAAGATTGTGAAGAGGTCCATCAGTTCTGGAACTCTTGTCAGCTTCCTAATTAAGTTTATCTCTATGTTAAATATTATGTTTATGCATTGGGGTAAATTTGTCGTGGGAACATTCAATTGCAGAATTTCTCCAGTTTTTTTGTAGTACTGAAATATAAGTCTGACAAGCCAATTACAATTCAAGTGCCATTTACTAAATTTCTGCAGGGCTTTTAACCACACTGCAGTATAGGCAAACAAAGGTAAAAACTGGGAAGAGGACCGTGCGTTGAATTTGTTCAGTAAAAATGTTTATTCAAAGACCAACACTGAACTTTTATGAATGATTTAGATAAATTGTTATGCAGGAGCTGCTTTGAAGTACAATTAACTCATCTCCATGGTCACAAAATAAAGATAATTTCCATAACAAACTCTGAATGATATCTTAAATAATCAGGATTAACAGCTTATTGGGGCCAAGCCTGCAAAAACTAAACAATAGATGACAGACAGTTTCACTGCAAACTGATACTTTCACTTTTCATAGGCTTTTATTACTGACTACTTTTTATTTTATACACAACCTTCAAAAACTCCCACAGCTAAAATGTGACCCAGTGTCCTTGTCAAAAATCCAACGATGCAATGTTTCAATGTAAATATTATTATTACCTGATCTCTCAAATGGTTGCTTTCTCTGCAGTGCTAAGCACTTTCATCTTTATCTGCTTGCTTGTTATTTATTTTGTGCTGCCAAATGCAAATCACTTTGAGCTACATGTTTTCATGAAAGGTGCTTTACAGATAAAATGTATTATTATTTTTTCTCTGACACGTGACAGTTGTGTGATGGTGACTGTTGGAAATCTCTTTTATGTCAATATAGAGAGTTTTTTTTTAATCTTATACACAACTGAACGAGAGACGCAGCTTCAGTCTGAAATGATAGCAACTCAGATTGAAAGAAACTGCCATACTGTTCAGTGAACAGCGTATTATGGAAACATTATTGTGGTAACAGTATAAACATAAACACTGGCTGTAATGATGGTATTTTCAGTTTACAGTTCAATGACATCTCCCTGCATCAATGTAGAGCACTTTAAGTGTGTCAAATTGCTGTTTTGTGTCACCGCCAATTAAATTCCGTTAAAAATATGCCAAAGGACACAGTAAATTGAAGTGAGGTGAAAGATAAAGAGGGTAAAATAGGAGACTGATATTTTAAGAAGGCCTTTTCAACAATTATCTACCAGCAAATTATTAAATGAGCAGCATATGAACTTCTTAAATAATGTATTTGTCTCAGAATAGCATAGGCATTTGTACTGATACAATGTTACAGCGCGCCGGATGTGAACAAGGTGAAACCATGATTTGTATGGAAGGACCTGAATGGGCTGAAAGAAATACGATGACGATTTTATTCAGTTAATATGAAGAGAGATAAAACATCTGTAGCGTTGATAAGGCTGGATTCTTATAAATGAACTCAATGCTGTCGGAACTTAGAATATATGAAATGCTTTCACTCAGGATGACATGCAATGCAGCAAATATTTATAATCACTTAAATTGTACTTTTACACATGCACCAATCAGCCACAATATTAAAACCAGTTTTTGGTTGATTAATGTAATTTATATTGCATTCCACAGGTGGAAGTAATAGAACAAAGGGAGAGTCTTAATAAAGGAATGGTTTGATGAGCATAAAAATCATGTGAAAATCATATATATTTATTTGTTTTTTACCCATTAGAAAACTTCTCTGTCCTACTTTGAGTACCCGACCCAAAGTAGGACTCTAAATTGTCACAATCTTGTCTCTAAGATATTGTCTTTTGCTGTTAATGTAAAAGGTGACAGAAGTAGATGTACGGTAAAAAGAACACAGAAAACTGGATGAACAAGCTTTAAAACTTGCCTTTCAGACTTCAGGCACACAGGCATGGCCAATTCCTGTGTGAAGTGGTTGGAAATGTCAAATGGCCTGCTTTTTTATAAAAGTCTGATGCAGCCCCAAGTTGCTGGAAATGTACGAGAGGCTCTCTTCCATATGCCTAAGCTCTTTGTGTTTTAAGCATATGGAGGGTTTGGAGGCCCTTTCCACCATCATCAGCATTAACAACCAAATTAAAGAATTCACCTTAGGTATTTGTAAACACCTTCCTTCAATATTCAGTGTATACTGAATATTTACGGCTTAGAGCAGCTCCAGTCCAGAGTAATACAATTGAAGCTAGAAAAACGGAGTTACATCAAGTCAGGTACATCATTAGGTTAAATTAATTGTATATGTCGCTTCATAGACACTGTATAGTTGCACAAATGCTAGATCATACAGAAAAAGCAGTTAGTAGTGCACTTGATATTCTGGTAGGTTCTGACAGTCGAGAGTTGCAGGTCGAGGTTCAATCAGCAGCCATCTCCGGCCCAGAGCCAGGCCACTGAAGGGAGCTCTGGCAGGGCATGCTCTGGTCAGTGCTGCTGTTGGCTGAGACAGAAACACCAACCTTTGGCTGACCAGATGCTGGTCACAGCGGAAAGAGGACATACCTGCTGAATGGATGGATCCCTGCTGAACCAGGCTAACCTGGAGCAGCAACAGCAGTTAGGAGATGTTCTCCCCCTCTCTCTGATGAGGAAACATAGAGAGGGACCTTATGTATAGAATAAAGAGTGTTATATCTTTTCTGAAAAATCCTGTTAAGCAGTCCTACAGAAAACATTGACTAACCCAACACTGACAGCCCACTGTGCACAATTTTAAATTAAACTCATGAACAGGAATTATTTTAATCAACAAGGACTTTAAATTACTTAGATGAACTCAACGTTTCATAACCAGCCACGGCAGTGGAGGTGTTATTCTTTTTACCCTCTGAGACGTTGAGCGTGTCATCAAAAACCTGTGTACACATGAACCACAATGCACAGAGCATGTTAGGAAAACTGTGGCAAGGCATACATCACAGCAGGACTTATTAAGCTTTAGAAAGTGTCTGAGTGTTTCCAGGAGAATAGGGGCCTCAGTACTTCTGAAATGGAAGAGGTTTGGAACTATCAAGGCTCATCCTGGACCTGACTGTCAAGAATAACCTATCCGGTATGGCCTTGGTCGGGGAGGTGACACAGAACCCAATGGTCAATCGAACAGAGCTTCAAAGTCCTCTCCAGAGATAGGAGAGCCTTCCAAAATAATGACCATCAGTAGTGATTAAGCAGTTCTTCCATCAGTCAGACCTCAAGGAGCGGCATGGATCATGAGGTAAAGTGGTGAAACAAGATGTGCTTGAGACTGAGCCCCTAACTGCTCCTGATGTTGTGTCATCAGTGTGTGAATTGGTGAATGAGACATCCATTGTTAAACCTCCTGAGTGCCAACAGACTAGAAAAGCACAAGGATGTATCAATTCAGTCCATTTACCTTTATGGTAGGGTGGCTAGACGGGAGCCACTCGTAAATATAAGACATATAAGAGCCTGCTTGGTTTTTGCCAAATGGCTGTGAGGGCATGAGGGGAAACAATCTCTGGTCTAATTAGAACAACAGTTTAACTTTATGAGGGTTTTTAGTGTTTTCGCTAAAGAGAAGGTTTACCCCATTATTCCTGGAGGATCGTCTCAAACTTTCAAAGGATAGAACACATATGTGAACTGACACCTTTAGGTTTATCTACAGATGTTTGACAGGGTATAAGTCTGAGATTTGGCTCGGCCACTCAAGGACTTTCTGAGACTTGCCCTGAAGCCAATCCAGTGTTGTCTTGGCTGTTTGCCTGAGGTCATTGCCATGCCGACAGGTGAACCATTGCCCCAGTCACAGGTCACATGCACTGCAAAGCAGCACTTCAAGGACTTTGAACAGTATTTGGCTGCATTCATCCTGCCCTCGAACCTGACCATCTTGTTGAGGATTTCTGAAGCTCTGTGAGTGACTGTTTCTTATCCTACGCCCAGGCCAAGGCCCTTCTTTGCCAGTTTCTCGGTTTGGATGCACAACCCTACGTAGAGTTCTGGTTTTTTAAAGTTAAAAAGTAGATGCTCTGATCTATTCTTTGCCACAGTTCTATGGCAGAGATCTACATTAAGTATTTTGTACTTCATGGCTCGATTTTTGTCCTGACATGAACTGTGAATTGTGTGCTTTTCTAAACTCTGTTAAATCTTTTTGATGTATTTAAATTTGAGACCTATCACAAGGATATAGAAGACCTGATGTTATGCCCAGTGTTGTGCATGAACACCCTCAATGAACGTTGAACTGTACAAATGGTTTGGATATGATAAAAGTGAATGTTCACTCAAGTGAGAGAATGCTTTTGAAATCATTATCGCATAGACCATAATATGAAATACCAGGACGGCCTAAAATGTGTGAGCACACATACACAGACACACACAGGCCCCGGAGCTCTGCCCCCACTCACACGCTCAGAGTGACACACAGTGAGATGAGAGGAGCCCTAACGTGTCGCAGCCGGTAAGTTACTTGGTTGATAAAGAGGGGGAGCAAAGAGTGAAAATACTCAGTTTCTACTACTGTCCACAATGATCAGAAGGTTGGTTTGTATGGTGTGGGAGTTTCCAGTGCCCTCCCTCCACTCTCCTCACTAGTTATCTGATAAGTTATTAGGACCTGATCAGTACATAAAGTGTACTTAGTGTTTGGGAACTAGTTTTTTTTCATCTGTATGAACTGAACTTTGAACTAGTTCTTTTTTAGTTCTGACTAGTTCTAACTAGTTGTGTTGTGCTAGTTCTGAACTAGTAACACACTGGTAATGTCCACAAGCTTGAATGTCATAGGAAAGATTCTCAATATGTAGATAAATGTGAGGTTTACTTTCAACAAATTTGCAAAACCAGGACAAATAACTCAACTGAATCAAGAGGTGACAGCAGGTAGCGTGAAGTGGAATAGACCGATGAACAGACAAAGAAGACTGGGGAAGCACAGAGGATAACAGCCAGGCCACACAGTCTGTATGAGCGCTACATGTTTAACGCAGAATGTCTTGCTTTTCATTTAGGGTGGCCATGTTTTCAGGTTAGAGCGTCCCCACTGCCTATGTGAGCATTTGAGCCGCGCTGCACTCCTAGAGAGTAAAGGTCTCGCTTCTTTTCTCTGTGTACCTCTCACAGTTCACAGCAAAATTGACAGTGGCAACGATCTTTCACCACAGGTTCAATGCTGAATATGCGACTGCAAAAATATTTTCAACACATCCTGTTCAAAGTAAAAGCACTTCACCGTTTCTGTTGACAGAATCAAGTCATAAATGATTATTAAAAAAAAAAAAATGGTCACAGGTTAGAGAGGGGCAGACAGAAAAGCAAGAAACCAGACATAGGCGAGAAGCGAAGCAGGTAAGAGACTGATAATATTTGAAACTTCATTGTAACAGTAACAGAAACAAATTTAACCTAAAGGAGAACACAATTTATGGAAATCTCAAGTCCGACTAAAACATCAAAAAGTCCTATATAACCCAAAGAAAACTGTACAAAAAATCCAAACAATAGACCCAAACTTCCAAGTCATCCCAAAGCCCCAAATAGAGCCACATTCCAACATTACTGCCAGAACTGGCTGTCTGAGGCCTACTGATAAATCAGCATTCCGAAAACATGTTAATATAATATAATATGTTAAATCAGTTGGCCTAACAGAATGATATTTTACCTGCTATGACAACCAGCACTAACAACCTTCAGAGATAGTTGTATGTTTACAGTGATATCACGTGATCTTATTATACACATATAAACATTGTAGTCATTCTGCGACTGTATCCTGTGCCCTAGTTGGATGCAAGTTTTTACACTGTGTCAAAATGTCAAATGAGATGGAGCAGATAATAGAGGTTAGCTTTTTACCCCAGCCACTCCATAGCAGTGTCATCTACAAGGGAGTTGAAACATACACACATACCTTCACACACACACACACACACACACAGACAGATACACATTGTATGTACACTCCACTCCTTCACACTTCACCAACAAAGTTCATTGCAAAGCCTTTGACAAGACACTCTAAGAAATGAGAAATTAGTTCAGTAGACACACACCCCTCACTCTTTCATTTGCTCCAGTTTATCTCATGTTTTATGCTATAAGATGAAAGCAGTGGTGGCTGTCTGTATGAATGACACGCTGTGTTATCTGCCACCACAGAGCCTGTATTAATTAGCAAACAGCCTCCTAAACATGCTCTGGATCTGAGGGTTAAATCAAATTGCTGACAAAGAGCAGATTAGAGAATTGGCCCAGAAAGCTTAAAATCACAGGGTTGAGTTCAGAAGTGGGTGTTTCTATAAATACTCACATCATCTTCGCCGTACAGACGCAGAAAAACATCCGCGGGTGGATCAGTCACAGCACAGATTCCAGATTCTCTGTCGCGCTTGGTTTGGTTGTTATAGAGCTCACACCTGAGTTTGTAGAGGATCAGGTGTTCCTAAGTTGTTGTTACTCATTGGACACTGTGCCCCTGAGCAGTTACTATAGGTGGCTAGGGGTGCATCTGTGTCTGCCTGTGTGCATGTGTGCGTGTGTGTAATTACGTTCTTATCTTCATGAGGACCAAATGTTCTTACACAAGAGGACAAAGAATATTTGTAAGAAAGCTATTATAAATATTTAAGTTATATTCTGGGATAAGATTTAAATTAGGTCTAGGTAGACTAAGACTTGAGGTAGAAGTAAAAAAAGGTAAAGGTTAATCAGATTAAGGTGCTAACATGGAGTATGTTTATTGGTCATGTTGATATATTGTGCAAAAGCATCAGATGGAAATTTGATTTAGTGATATACATACAAACATGCTCAGTAATAATTTTGACCAATGGTTACAATATTTGGAAGCGATAGTTTGCTTAAACTGTCAACATTAACTTCCCAATGCGATGACTATATTAATATATGAATGGATATATATGGTCATATAAATATAACTTGATCCACTGTAAAAAAATATACATATTATTTTAGGGGCCAACATCTCTTTCTAGTTTGTGCATCCCTGTGTTATTCGTGGCTTCGAATTCAACACTGACAATAAAATATTTCATAATATCCGATATTTTGTTTATAGTTATTTTTTTCTATTCACATGCTACATTTTAAGCTGTTCTTAATTGAGCCCATAACAAAATGATTTTACTTTGGGGCTAAATGTTATGAGATGTATTATCCTTTTAAAAACATCTGTGTATTTATTTAAATTGATTTATAAAAACATTATATTCACTGTTCCAACTACCTACCGTTTGTTGTTTGATTTTAGCAGTGCATGCTTTCTATTGTTTGCACAAATGTGAACTCAGATTCCTACAGTTATCTAGAGTGCATGAATGGATCGGTTCTTCCATGAGGCCAGTGGTGTTGAATTCTCATCCATGACAGAGTCATATACTACCTTCAAATGGAGTCGTGTTTACCATATTCAATGAAAGAGTCCATCCAAGCACACCATGTATACATCCGCATCATGACCTCAAACTCACAGGTTCCATTTTCTTCCAGTAACTCACCTACGAAGACTCCTTTCACCTGAGTGAACAATTAACAGGTCACATACTATGAATGCTCTTCCTCCTCTTCTCTCCTTGGATTGGATGGACCTTCAAAAATCACCTTTTTTACACTAATAAATCTTTGCCTTATTCAATCTGATACAGTATAACACAAACATGCACTGCTTTGCAGAGTGACAGCACCTTGACAGCTTCTGGCTTGTCAGAATGTATCGTGGCTTAACTTTTAGTCATCTTCTTGCTCTTGATCTTCAATCTTTCATCAAGGAAATTATAAATGACACCTAAAATGGCAATAACCAAGGGTTTAGAAATACTGAGGTCAGGGGTCCTACGGGCAGCTTTTCCGATAATAAGTGCAAATTTACTAGTAGGTTAACTGTTCCAATGTATCATCATTAACAGACAACCATCCTGCCTTTTCTGGTAAGGAGCCGACTTCTCTTTTTGGTACCAGTATTCAGCTGTAAGGTGGGTCAATCTGATTCTTACATTTAGAGACCTGCAGTAGTCAATGTGTCCAAATCTTACACAAGAAAGCAATGATTTTGGTTTTGCAAGTGATCTGAAATGAATGAAGGCAGTGCTGACAACTGAGTTGATTTTTTACCACCAACAAGTAGTTTACGTTTTCATCTCCGTTTGTTTGTGTGGCTCAAGGTTGTTTTTTTTCTCTTAAACATTGCAAAGTAGGATTTTTTTCACCATTTGTTTATTTTTCAGATAAAATGCATGGCTCTTGAGCAGTGTTAATTTTGGCAGCTATTTTTGATTTAGTCTTAGTTTTAGTCTTTTGACAAATGCATATTAGTTTTAGTCACATTTAGTCATTTTTATCCTTCTTAGTTTTAGTCGACGAAAACAAATTACATTTTAGTCTAGTTTTAGTCGACAAAAACAAATTACATTTTAGTCTAGTTTTAGTCACATTTAATAGCCACATTAAACTCCTCATCTTCCCTTCTCAGGTCCAGGGACCCCCTGTGTTGTGTCTACAACTGCATACTAGTCTAGCTTTCAGTACTTAGGTTGTCCATTAGATGTCCCTCCTATAGGTCTATAGCAGGGGTCGGCAACCTTTACTATCAAGAGCCATTTTGCCCCCTCTTCCCCCAAATAAAATTTGTCTGGAGCCGCAAAACATATTTGATAACAAAGCTGATAAAATGTTATACTATACTAATCTGTAGATTATTGCATTTATGAAATTATAGAAAAACAATAAAGAAAACTGTTGACATTTTATTTATTTTTACCTGTTACAACAAAGGGAAACACCAAATGCTTATGAAGAGGAGAAGAAAATACACAGGCAAGTGTCGGCCTACTTTGAAATAAATTAAACGCAGAACTATGTAGGGTTATTTGAGTCATCCCCATATTTGTGGGAAATGTATGAAATAAGAAGTACCCTATTTTGAAATAAATAAAAACATATAGCTGCAGCCTATATATTTTAGTTGGCGAAATGTGAAAACAAAAAGTTAAAGCAGATCAGACCGGAGGAGGAAGCTGAAGCTCGGTAGAAACCAGCTGCAGCTTCTGCTCTGATCAAGAAGCCGCGGCGCTGATCTCAGAGCAGCTGAGACCAGAGGAACTCTGTGTTTTCACTGTTTCCATAGTTAAGAAGCAGCCGGTGAGTCAGTGAGCGGCCTGCTTCAAGTGAACGAGCTCTGATCTCACTGTGTCTCTCTGAGCGAGGGCGCTGCAGCAGGGGGCGGAGCCTCGGGACCGGAGCGCTCTCTGTGAGCACACACACACACGCACACACAGACACACACTCGCCGCTCCGGGTACTTCATGACGGCCTGATACGATTATGTTTTTAAAAATTGTTGTGACTTAGTCAACCGCCAACATTTTCGTTTCGTCTCGTTAACGAAAATTAAAATAGATTTCGTCAGTTTTTATTTTCAAAGATCCATTTCGTTACGTCTTCGTCTCGTCTTAGTCATGGGAAAAGGGGCGTTAACGAATATTTTTCGTTATCGTCAACGAAATTAACACTGCTCTTGAGGAAAGAAATCTAGCATATGACTGAAATGACAAGTGGCAGCTACAGAGGGGATAACAACTTTAAACTTTAAACAACGACATAATAGGATGAATAAAATCATCTGCTGGTGAACAATCAACATCTGATTAGAGTACCACAAACATTGAACAGTCAGCTGATGAGAAGAGAAGCGGGAAAGTGAGAGGAAAGAGTGAATGAATGTGTCATGGCAATAATTCTTGAACTAATTTACGCTTAGTCTTCTTAAAAACAACAGGGCATCAAGTATAAAGTGAAATAGAAAATATCAAGTGTTATAAGGAGGAAATGCAAATAAACAGTGCTTGGTAGAATAACAGCTGAAGCAAGATAACTTGTGGTTAACAAGTGGTATTGACAATTGACAAGAGCATTGACTGGGGCTGCAGATCTGTCACGGTTTGGATGGAGAGATGGACCCAAATGCAGAAATTATAAAGTAAAAGGTAATTTAATTAAATAAGTATTTAACAAAACAAACAAAACATTAACACTAAACAGTAACAAACAAAACACGAGGCTTACGCGGGGATACAGGAGATCAGGAGATCATGAAAGCACCATGGAAGGCAGGAGGGATGACGAACAAACACCGCAGGAACACAGGCAATCTGACAGAGGACAAAGGGAAGACAGAGGCTTAAATACACAGGGAAGGGAGGGGCAATTGAACACAGGTGTAACACATGAGGGCAGAGGAAGACAATCACCGACAGGAAGTGAAGACAGAAACAACACACAAGGAACAGACTACAAAATAAAACAGGAAACAGAAACAGAGTGCAAACATGAAAACTCAAACAAACAACAGAGATCTACGAAACAGAAAATACTTTTACAATTAACTTAAACATGCACTAAAGTGCCAGATCCTGACAAGATCAGCCTGCAGGGCCGAGGATTAGGTCCCTTGACAATTAATTAATGATATATAAAATGGGGAATAATGGTTATTAGCAATAGGAATTACTTGTATATCCCCAGTCCTAGTGAATACTGTTAAAGCTAAATTACTAACTGGGCAAAGGGGCCCCCTGTCCCAGAGGGCCTCGGGTCCCTTGTTATTTCAAATAAGGATACCGAACAGCAGATCGGCTTTAAATAAAAATAATTCAACATGCAACAAAAAACAGCAACCTACAAGATAACCCCTGAAATGTGGAGAACAAGATATGACATTTTTCACTGACTGCATCCTGCTCCACTTTCTCCTCTCTTCTGCTCGCTAATGGCAAGCAAGGAGACAAGCTAGTAATCAGTACAGCACAGAGCTAAATGAGGCTGTTCAGGCCTGTCTGCACCCACTAATAGCACAGGGGACACTTTTGGTGGAGCATGTGTATATATGTGTGTGTCTGTGTGTGTGTACAAAGAAATAGAAAGAGGCCTTGACACCCAGTAAAGATCCTTTTAACAGTCCTTCTTGCCTCTGCTCTTCTTTTTAAAGGCAGCTTTGGCTAAGCCTTAAACGCTCCTCATTACAACAGCGTTTCCTAACAAGTCGTCCTGCCTGGGCCTACCGCTGCTTGGCTGGTTTTAATGGTTTGCTTTTTTTGCTCCTCTATCCCCATGCTGTAATTGAGGAAGAGTGTGTTAAAGATCTCCTCTGGAGGCCAGGGCCTGTTTAAGAGGCTCCTAAACAAAGAGATTTTACAGCAGCATGCGGGAGGGTTTGACTAATGAAGGACACAGTTGGCAGTGAGAAAAGTGGAAAAATTGTCTTTGGTCCTGAGGACAGAGGGCAGAGAGGAACTTTATCTGGGACAATGTAAGTTAAACCTTCATTTGGATCACAAAGATGATACAATTATGTCGGACAAATAGCCCTACTAAAAAAGCACAGTTGTCCATTTTTAGAATAAAATGATCTAATAGTTATTAAATACCTCCTTGACCTCCATGTATCTCTCAATTCAGGAAGATGGAACTGCAGCCAGTGCAATGCCAAACACCATGCTGCTTCAACATATGAGTTCAATTTACACTCACTTGCCACTTTATTATGTATAACTATCTAAAACTAATACAATAGCCCTGTCCTAATTCAGGGAGACCATGAAGGATAAACCAAAATGACAGTTTATGAGGACCTCATATTTGCTTCAACACCCTAAACCCCCCCTACTGTTGCATCATCAGCATCTGTGACCTGCTGCATTTACTGCAGCTCGGCCTACTGCATAACTGACGTCAGTATGGTCACTATGCCCAATGATTCCTGAGGATCCACACCAGATTCCTCATTAATCAGGAATGGAAGAAAGCATCGTTGAACTTCGTTTGAAAGAACTTTCAAAACTAGGCAGCCTAGATGCACTGCTAGATTTGGAAAGGCTTTAAAAACCTGTAACGTGTAGAGTTCTGTGGCAGCTAAGGATAGTGATGAAAGGTCCCAATTTCCACAGCAACAAACGTGCTGTCTGGCACGTGAGTTTTCCAGGGCAGACAAATGTCAGTAAAAAACATTGTCAGAACAAACTATAAATTTCACCTCAATACAAATGAAGGTGACCCAACAGAAAGAACAAAAAGAGACTGAAAGCTAGTAGGGTTCTGTGGATAGGAGACACTAAATGGCCAACATCAATGTCATCTACTATGAATCAAACAACTGCTGTGTGCCATCTATGTCAAATGAAGATATTTAGCAGTTGGTGCAGTTATTTTGTATTCATTAATTAGTTTAAGGTCAATATCTATCTCCATATGTTCACAGTGAAATAGATCATCTGACATTTTGTCTGTTTGTGAATATGCTTATATTGTTTTAATATATTGTATTGTTTGTGTCAAATATGTCAGAGGATGATGGGGCCATGCAAAGAAAAAAAGTTCTAGAAAAGAAGGAAAAAAGTTTGACCTATCACTTCAGGTTAGGGCAAGATCATGGTCATGATACTAACAAAGTCAAAGTCTGTAGCAAATAATGAAATAATAATAAAAAAACATATTTTCAATCGAGCAAGAAGTCCAAACACAATACATTAGAATGCATTACTATTATAAAATCTAAGTTATCATAAATCATAAATTGCTTAAAGAGAGCCTGTGACCCAAGTATTTCATTGCCAGCGACTGCTTCATGTTATCTCTGTGCATTTGACAATAAAAAATCTTGAATCTTGAATCTTGAATGTATTATGGTGTTCTGATTGCACAAAGATATGTCAATGTAGAAGGTCAGGTCACAAACCACAGATAGATGATAGAACATAAAGATGGAGGACAGTTCTCAAAGCTGAAGCTTAAAATCTGATTCACACCCTGGTGGTTGGCGGTGTATAGACCATAAACCACCAATGTTATCAAATAGGACATGTCCTAAATTTGAATTGACAATTTCAAATTAATATCCGTCAAATAATATAGTTCTTATCACACAGATGTAACATCCAGTGCTCATGTTTCTGAAACTTTTTGTTTTCATTTTAAACGTTTGGTCTTTGTGTACAAATCCGCATGGCTTGGTGCCTCCCCACCTTCCCAGTCCCTTCTATTCCGTGCACATCTTCCCTTCATGTCATTCTCCAAGCTCCTCACCATGAGTGAAGGGGCCTTCAGTAAAGCTGGCCCTGACCTTTGGAGCACAACAAATATCACCAGTTTAGACTCGCCTTTCCTGGATCAACATGCAGGTTACAGTTTAAGTGATCTATCCTCCTCACATATTCTACCATGAATGAGAATTCTTTGTTTTTCCTTCCTCTTGTTGAGGGTTAAGGGCTTAGGACCGAATTCCCTGAAGTCATCATTACATACATTCATTTCTACAGCTATCACTTTTTCTAACTATGATCAAAAAGTTTAAGTTGCAAAAGCTCAAACAAAAACTTAAGAAAGGTTAGAGCAGAAAATGCTAATGCAGGGTAATAACACACAGTCAGAAAAGGCCTTACCAAATATACTGAATATGCAGATGAGCATATTTGTCTGTACTTTCATATATTCCCTCTCCAGATCATCTGTTCAAATGAGAATGCTGATACTGATTCTTCCCTGCTGACTTTCACTAGTCAGTCAACATTGCCAAGGGAAACAAGGCAGATTGATAACTTTCGATAGCCACAAATGGAATTCAAAGGGCCTCTGAAAATCATATTAAAGTCCCTGACGGGTGTGAGTGATGCCAAAAAACAAGAGCTTGATTCGCCTGTCACAGTGTCACCTTCAGGCCCTTTTCAGCTCCATATTAGCAGAAATAGATGTATATAAAGGATGACAGTGAGGGCTAGAGGAATCGAGGGAAGGAGAAAAAAGCACAAAGAGCCCAAGAGGGGGAAAGGGAGAAAATGGGAGCCAGTGGATGAAGACTGATTTATAATAAAAAATAAAAAAAATGGAGAGATGGCGACAGGAGAGAAAAAAGTGGGTACGGAGGTCTAACATGTCATGTTAACAAGTGGAAGTGGAGCTAAGGAGAAAAAGAGGCACTGCTGTTCCCACTCAGGACTGACTTCATTAGCTCATATTCTCCTTCTTACCCTTCGCGGCACGCTAGCCTGGAACCGACAGCCTTTTCCCAAACCACTTCTCCTCTCAGAGAGACAAAACCCAGCCGAGCCTGAGATTAAATCAGAGAGGGAGATGGAGGGCAAGAGAAGGGAGGGGGGTCTAATTTAGGTCAACGCTGACAGTACCTCTCCAGCACTGAGTTGAAAGTGGAGGGAGGACCGGGATTGAAGTCAGAGAGCTTTGTCTGGACTCTCTCTTGTTCCTTGAATCACCTTGCAGCAAGCCGGTGAATCACTGCAGTCCACTTGACTCACAAATCCAATGATGGAGGCTGTTTTTCCTTTTTGTGAAACTTCCCCTTTTGAGAACCTAGAGAAGAGGAGGCTCTGCAGCTATAACCAGCACAGTATTATTCAATAATGATAATGATCAAATTACCGTTAGATCAGTGTGTTTGATATATGGGCCTGTTGATACACAATCTAATTTTGGCCTTGTCCACCTCTGCTATAATTGATGTTAAACAGCTTGATTGATTGCAGAATTATATTTAATGTAGAATTCTATTGATCACTGACATAGCAGGTTGTTTGTCATTGCCTTCATTTACCGCACACAGTCTTAAGTTGGGCTGATATCTTGACAAAATAATGGATAGTTTGAGCTACTCAATTTAGCCTCCATTTTTGGGTGAGTGAAAATGTTCAATGTTATGGGCTTGCAACCCAATCTCAGGTAGGGGCGATGATGACATCTCCTTTCCAGAATTGTCATCCTGGCTCATCCTTATTGTAGCATCTTTGTTGTACCCCATCAATCTGGAGGTATGCTGGCAGCATTAAGAGCCTTAGGGTACTGGACTTGCCACACTCTATACCACAGTCAGTGGTGTTGCTAACTGAGCTGAATAATCCTTAAAGCACAAGAGCAGGACCTAGGCACAAGATCCATAGAGGCCAGGGTTACCACAGTAGACGAGTCCCAAGGTGCAGGCTATGCAGAGATGCCCCTGAAACAGACCAGCAGATAGTAGAAGGGTGTCGGATGCAGGCTGTGACAGGCTGAGATAGTGTACAAGAACATCTGTTCCAGGTAAAACCAAAACCTGATTAGGAGCAATGAACCGAGATGTCCTAGGATCAGCTAAGATACAACACAGAGCCTTCAATCTCCCAGACCTCTGGTAGAGGACCCGAGGTTGAAGAAGACATACATATACATATATATACTGTATATATATTAGCTTAGCAATGTCGCATCATCATCAGTTATCATAAGTTATTGTCTCTTTATATGACATATTTACAGGTACTAAACAACACTTTAGTTACTGCAAACAACCCCTAATTTGTGGGCATTGCTTATACATGTGATACAAATGACATTAATTGTCTCTGGCATTGGAAAAGGGAAATTATTGAACTAACAATTCATAATACCATAAATGGGTGAATGGAGTAGGAGTCGAATTGCATTATATGAATGGATCATGAGTCAAATGACATTATATCCTATAATATATTATGTAGCTTAAGTACCGACAACTTGTTCAGCTGATTAGATTGTGTTCGTTCATCATTTCATCAGGAGAAGCAGCGACAGACACACAGGCAGGTGAGCTGCAGGGTCCACAGTGAGTTCTGATGTCACGGTGAAATGTTTCACAGGACACTTCTGAAGACAGAGCTACAGAACCTCATTACCTACCAGTTACTCATTTAATTTTTTTCAACTTTTATTTAGAAAATCTGTCATATTTATGTTCTAATGTAATTAATGTCTGATTTGAAATGATACACATACTGCCACAGTCAAGATCGTTGTTGGTATATACAGGGGATTAATTACATGGGCTATTGGTAGGTCTGACCCCCCTACTTAAGATGTAGACCAGATCAACAAACAAAGTTGATGGTTGAACAAATAGTTTCATATTTGAGTGCAGAGAAGGGCTGCTACAGAGTTAGACAGAGATAATGCAGTTTTCGTGTTTTGGAAATAAATGTAAAAAAATAATTACATATGTGGGTTAAGGAGAGCAACCTCAGGAAAGTTCCTTTCCATGTTATTTGGCGTATGCTGTTGTCTCTATGGACACTCAGGCATTGTGTGTGTGGGTTTGATGTCTTCCAAATGCTGTTGTACTACCTTAAGAAGTGTCTTTTATAATACACCAGGATTGAATCCTCAGAGAGTAAATGGTTTTGTATTTATGCGCTTTTCTTGTCTAGATGACCACTCAAAAATCTTAACAGTACAGTTTTACATTCACACACACATTCATTCAGTGCATCTATTAGCAGCACTCAGTTGTTCTATGGGGGGCCGTTCGGGGTTCAGCATCTTGCCTAAGGACACTTCGGCATGCAGATGGGTCAGTCTGGGGATGGAACTCCCGACCTTCAGGTTGGAGGACGACCACTCTACCCCTCAGCCACAGTCACCCATGAGAGTTGTATTGATGAATGAGCACACATTATTAGATCAAAAAATAAATAAATAACTAGTTATACTGCCTGCTACGGAATCGTGTTTTTTTTGTATGAGAGGTCGTGTTGTAAAAATGATTGGTGGCCATTGAAAGGAAATTAACTCAAGTTAAAAACTTTTTACAGATCTTACACACTTGGCTCATTGCTGTTAAATACATGATAACCAACTTTGCTGTAATGGCTTGATTGAATATGCTACTACTGCTACGACTTATTTTCTCAAGGCAATATGGATCATTTATTTATAATTTGGGGGATATTTCAATTTCTGTTTATTCAAGGATGGATATTGTGTTTTCAAATCTGTAACTGCAACCTTATTTTTAAACAGTTGTACGATAAAACTGTGTTTGCAATTAATGGTTATACAGTAATGAATAATTACGTCACACGTACAAAATAATTTGACATAATGTGGAAAACATAGAAAAACTAAATATTTACGGGTTAGGGTTAGGGTTAGACTTTTGTTTGAACACAATTGCATTAAGTTTTAGCTCAAAAAGAGGGTTAGGGTTAGGGGGAGCTTATACTAATTTAAATAATGAAGAACTACATACTCAAAATCTCAAGTAATTTTTTTCCACAAGTGCTGATTTCTGTTCAGATTAGGGTAAGAGAGATCAGCAAAGTCATATAGCTTGGGGCATCAGGGAACAGCACTTGTTCCTCCTCCATAAATGTTGTTTCCAAGTGAAGGCGTTCTCCTCCTCCAAAACATCCAAACATTCCCTTCTGATCTGGATCTCAGGGATGATAATGCAGCTTTTATTTTCTGCTGCTAACTATTGAGCAGACTAATGGGTGATGGCTTGAGCAACATGTATGTGCTGTTAGGAAGCAGATGGAGGCAGTTTTGCTCTAGAATACTTTGTTAGTGATCCCTGACTATACCAAAGTTGTTGTATGAGTCCCTTGAGCTGGTTTAATTGATTTGATTCATCATCATCTACAGACAGAAGACATTATACAAGCAAGACAGTGTACAGATTTCACACTCTGCGTGTATAGTAAATATAAAGAAAAGGAGTTGGAGAGCAAGAGTAGATATAAAAATATGTCCCTCCCCAGGTTTCCAGTGAAAGAGCTCTGATAAACTTATTGTAAACTACCTCCCCTTTAAACAGCAGCAGTCAGGGACTAGTTGATGAACATAGTGGAGCATTTAGCAGATAAAGACACAGATACTCCACACATGATTATTCCCAACTGGAGCTCAAAGAAAGGATTATTAGACTTAAATACATCAGGTGAAAACAAATGATTTTTTCCTTTGTCTGAAGGATGTATGTTATGGCAAGTTTTCATAATACAGTTGACATGACAAATGTATAATGCTCGAATTAGGGGTCTTCAAAGTCACACATATCTGTCTTGTGGGTCTTCGTAGAGAGAGGTATTATGGTTAACTGTAGGTCACAGGGTTTTACAAAGGAACCAATATAAAAGAAGGAGCTCCTTGTAGAAATGACATGCATTTACAGAAACCATTTCCTCAATTGAACAGGGTTTGGGTTCAACTCCAAGTCTTGATTGGTGCTTGTTTTATTCACACTGGCACATGCTACTTTGTGCTCGGCAGAATCAAAGTTTTAAATTTCACCATAACCACCAATAAAATTGTAGCCTATATAGAAAGACATTGTCATCATCAGCCACTTCTCTGTTCCTGTATGACTAACAACACATATGCTTACAAAAGTCTTTAATTCTCACCTGAGCAAATGTCAACTCAGGGCCCCTCGAAGCACTGATTTATTGCCCAAGCTTTACCTCACTTTAAAAGTAACTGGCCCCATAACTTGACCTACAATTTTATATGAAGAAGGATGGACACCTTAAACTCCCAACCTCGTAAATCACAGTGGTAACACTGTCCCCTCATGAGTTATTCTTCCTCTGCAAGAATTCAGTCTCTAACATCTGCTGTCTCAGATTTATGTTGATTGATTGTCATGAAAGTGTTGCCTCAGAACCTTTTTCTCAAAGAACATAAGTTTAACAATTTTGTAAAGCTTGTTACAATGTTTTGCTGAAGACAATTGTTCTTGAAATCATTAAATAACCTGAATAATATGCTGAAATGTTACCTCTGAAATTACTTGTTGCTTGTAAGAAACTTTTTAATGATTGATACACAGACCACACAAACGCACTTTAATTTAATTAGATGTCACAAACGTATTGAAAAGCCTTGATTAAAATCATACTTTATTTTTGTCAATACCGTAATTCACATTTGTTCCGTTAGTTCCAAACTCGACAATCTAGCTGTAATTTGACATTAATGAATTCCCTTTCCCTTTTATCAGACCTTTCAACCTCATCCAATTGTCTTCATTACTAAATGGAGTTTGCTCAACTTTGATTCTCTGTTCATAAAAACACAAATCTGGTCATTGTAAATTACAGCTAATCATTTATGGATTGCATGTCTCAAAAATGTAGACTGGTGTAGTACATAACATCATCATGGACAAGAGAGTTATACAATTCTCACTGTTAAGATTTGTAATTTAAGAGGAGCAGAGCTACAGTTCAATGAGGAGAGACTTGGTTTTACTTTACAATATTTATTTTGTAAACACACAAGATATGAATGTTTACGGTCTGTGGCATTTAGACCCCTGTGAGATGTCAGGGTTAGAAGGGGGCGGAGCAGGACATCGAACAAGAACACCCCCCCGGGGTCTAGACACTGGTGGTGGTTCATCAGTCAAGCGATAGTTTTGGATGGCCCATGTCCGTGAGAATTGTCCTATTCGACTTCACCAATTGTGACATCCTCTGCCCTTAACCCTCACAAGAGTAAGGAAAAACTACAAAACCTTCTTAAAGGAAAAACGTAGAAACCTCAGGAGGAGCCGCATGCTAGGGATCCCTCTTCCAGGATGGACAGAAGTGCAATGGATGCCACGAGTACTAGGTATATTGTCGGCAGGTTGTTGCCTTTTTAGTCCGCGATCAGCTCCCACCGTGATCGGGTGCCGCCGTAATCACGATCCGCTGACAGTCTTGGGATCCGTCATCAAGGTCCACGATCTCTGCCAGCATGATGTGAGATTAGGCATGTAGTCAGTTGAGGTCGATGAATATCCTACTGGGGACTGGAGGAGATTGGGGTGGAGGAGGGGTTATGCGCGTCACTGAAGGACGCCTGACTGCGGAAGAGAACAGAAGGGATTTTTAAAGTTTGACAGGTGCTGAATGATTGGCTGGAAAGCCCGCGCCAGACTTGATTTGACATTTAGAAACGCCCACGATCAGCTGATCACTTTGCAGGTTAAGTGCTCCGTAGATCAGCTGACCGTGTGCAGCTTAAGTCTTCCTCACTGAACTTGCGCTGAGCTTCATGAAGATTTTTCTATTCGAAAATCTTTTCTTAAGGACATTGTATAATTAGTCGAGAACAAAATGACGTAATAACTGACAATAAAAACCCAAATCATCAACCCACTGAGGGCTGGATTAAAAAAATACACTGAAAATCAAAGTAAAAAAATGTAATCAGAGGCTGATCTTACTTACATACATTTCCTCTATTCATGATACTCAGTAGTGTGTACAGCCTCCGTGTGCCTTTATGCACTCTTGACAATGTCTGGGCATGCTCCTGATGAGTTGGCGGATGGTGTCCTGGAGGATCTCGTCCCAGACCTGGATCAGACCATCAGCGTGCTCCTGGACAGTCTGTGGCTCTACTTGGCGGCGTTGAATGCGCGATACATAATGTCCTATAGGTGCTTAGTTGGATTTAGGTCAGGGGAAAATGGGGGCCAGTCAACAGCATCAACTCCTTCCTCATCCAGGAACTGCTTACACACTCTGGCCACATTAGGCCGAACATTGTCCTGCAGCAGTAGGAGCCCGGGGCTCACTGCACCAGCGTAAGGTCTGACAATTGTTCTGAGGATTTCATCCCAGTACCTAACAGGGGTCAAGGTACAGTTGGCTATGACTGGTCTGTAAAACCCTCCAAGGATATGCCTCCCCAGACCATTACTGACCCAACGCCAAACCGGTCATGCTGGATGATGTTAAAAGCAACATAACATTCACCACAGCTTCTCCAGACTCTTTCATGCCTGTAACATCCGCTCAGTGCGAACCTGCTCTCATCTTTGCAGAAAATAGGGATCCATAATGCCAATTGAGCTGCATGGTACTGGGCTGTGAGCATAGGTCCCAGTATAGGACGTTGGGCCCTTATGCCACCCTCATGGAAGCTGTTACTGACAGTTTGGTCATAAACATGCACACCATAGCCTGCTGGAGGTCATTTTGTAGAGCTCTGGCAGTGCTCCTCCTGTTCCTCTTTGAACATAGAAGCAGATACCGGTCCTGCTGCTGGGTTGATGCCCTTCTACACCCCTTTCCAGCTCTCCTTGTGTAACTGCCGGTTTCCTTGTATCTCCTCCAAGCTCTTGAGCTTGTGATGGGAGACACAGCAAACCTTCTTGTGACTGAACATATGGAGGTTCCATCCCGGAGGAGCTGGACTACCTGTAGACACTAGCAGAACACAAAACTAAAGAAGAATCTGTCAGGAAGAATAAAGAGTGATCAGCTGTCTGCGGTCACAACATGCAAAACCATTCCCTTTTGTGGGTTGTCTTGCTCTTGCCTCCATTGCACCTGTTGCCACTTTAATTTGCAACAAAGCAGGTGAAATTGATTCACATTCACTTGGTCTTCCTAAATGGACAGATTGATTTCCCTGAAATTCAAATGACTTGTTGTTATAAAGTGAAGATTAAGTGTTCCATTAATTACATTACATTACATGTCATTTGGGGGGCGCTGTTGTCCAAAGCCAACATGATCAACTCTAATGTTGATGAAAATTATACAGTTCAAGTTCTAGAAACTGTTAATGAGTTGACTTTGTGTTAATATAGTCATTAATTCCTCAGACCGCCATTCCCAAGGTCAAAAATTTGGTGTTAATTTTCAAATTCATGACATCAAAAAGTCAAAGCAGCTTTTAAAGGTGTGTGGTTTAATTAAATAAAACTAAATGTACACATAAATATATACATTGAACAATTTATGTAATCACTCTTAGGTTATTTGGTTGATTCACAATAGCTCAATACGATGGAAAACACTTAATTAAATGTGACGCTTTACATTGAATGTATTTATGTGAAGTTACAAGAACATATGATATGTAATGAAATACATTAAGTCACCATTGTTTTTACTTATTTGATGTTTTAGTTTCACTGTAAAAATCAGTAGTTGTGTAAATTTATCTGCTGTTTACACCCATTTATTTACTGTATATTTAATTCGGATGACAATGACCCTTCTGAAACAAATTGGAATGTATTTGTTTAAATTATTCATTTTATTTCTTTTATTATTTGTAAACCAAATGCATTTTGAGTTCATGTTCTGCTGGTAACTGATTATCAGTAGAAACAGGAATAAACTGAAAATGGATCACTACACTGCAAACAGTGCATGAGCAAATTGTAGCAGCAATAAACAGCTGCATGCAGCTTTATCAGCGCAGTATGAGGTATTATGCCTGTGGTGCTTGGCATACATTATTCTTGTAATTTGACGTTTATGTCAATCATTGTGAAATAGTAACTATCACATGTGAATTATAGCAGCTTCTCCTCATCATGTGTTATGCTCCTGTGACACTAAATCAATGCTAATCTGATTTTAAAACATGAAATAAAACCTCACTCCTTCATTAATGACGATTAGGGGCAAATTAGATTGCTATTTCGAAAGGGTGTGCACATATGATGACTGTCATGAGACAGAATTAACTCGCCTCTATGAGCCATCTTGTTTCAGGTTTGGTTTCTCTTAGTTACAAATGACCTGTGACAGCCTGGTGATGAGACCAAAGCCTGGTATCCAGCGAGGTGCTGGTTTGAAACCTGGGACCACATGTTAAAAATCAAAAGGATGATTGAGCTCAGTTGACATTGCTAAATGATTGAAAAAGTGCTTCTGTCTCAAGAACACACACACACACACACACACACACACACACACACACACACACACACACACACACACACACACACACACACACACACACACACACACACACACACACACACACACACACACACACACACACTATGGTCTCACTGTGGTGATAACTGTCAGGGTTCAGTGCTCATTTCACACCCATCAAAGTGGTATTTTAGCAGCCCTGATATCTCACCCACCCAAGCCTCCTCTATAATGAAACTGTGATACTACTCGCAGTATTGAGCTGATCCGTCTTTGAAGAGCCACTAAATAAGAGAAAAACTGAATTTATTTTGGATCATTAACTTGGAATCCAGGCATAGATCAAAATCTCAAAGAAGAGATTCAATTAAAGCTCCATTACACAACATTTCTGTATTCATATTGAATCAAATGATTGTAATATGACAGGGTTGGTGGTACTGCTGATGCCATTGAGAATCAGCTTTGGTCTATTGATCTGTGTAGTTGAGTCTCAGCAACCGTTTATAATAATATACCATATGCCATCCTTCCAAAAATCACTTTTATTTTGCTTGCCAACACTTTTCTTAAAGGATGGGTTAGGGTCCATTTTTTCTATTCTGAAGAGGACACACATGTCAAGCTGTCTAAACCTGGAGTTAAGAAATCTTTCCCTACAGTCACTCGATCTGTAAAAGGGGGGAACTTTGAATGAAAGGGAATATGCATATGGACAGGTGAGAATTGACTTGAAAAGCGCTGTCCTGAGCCTCCTTTATAACAAAACAAAACTTTTTAGCAACAACACTCATTTAGAAGGGTGAGTATAGTTTAAATCGTTCTGCCACTTTGCCTGTGTCCTTCGTCCTTGTCTTCAAACCTTTGTTGCAACCTTTGAGTAAACTATTGGTCTTAGTTATTGTGATATGATGTTTGAGTACACCTGATTTATCGAAGTCCAATGTTTATCCTCTTTTAGCGCTGTTTTTGGTGTCAGCACACTGTCTTTAACTACAACATGCTATAATGAAGCATGTATGTATACGGTCATCAGCTCGTTCTGCTGGGCGTGTTGTTTGGTGCTGAGCAGGAAGTTTACACACTGTAAGCCCGGAGTAGTAGAGTTTACTTAAAAAATTTGAGGAAATAGGTTGCCCTAAAAAATTTAAGTAATGGAAAATGAAAACTTGAGTTGATTCAACTTAAAAACTTTAAAGGCTAGAATTGTTATTTTAAGTTCAATGCACTAAATGCCAAATTGATTTAACTTAAAATGTTAAGTTGTGTACATTGAAAAAATGAGTTGATTTAACTTTAAATCATTTGTGATATCAAATACTCTTCCTTATTACTCTACTTAGTTTTGTTAAGTTAAAGTGAGATTTTCTTTTCTTTTAGAATTTGTTAAACTAGGATAAAATAATTTAATGACAAAAATGTAACATTTCAGTTTTATTCATTTGAACATACAATAACACGTAAACTTTACCTTTTAAAACCTAACAGTGCTGCTGGTAGCTAGAAGAACCACAGGAAATGGAATGATCATGAAATACAACAAAAAAAACAACTTTTTACAGCTAGCGTAAATCAACATATCAGCAATGTCATTTGCCTTCAGACATAGAAAAGATGCATGCACATGCGCACCAGACAACATTTCAATGTGTTCAATGTGACATCAGTGATAAGGATAAAGTGCATTTAACAGAGAATTACTGAAACGATTTAAATGAAAGTCTGTAGAAAAGGTGCAAGTCTGAGGTCAGTGCAAATATCAAAAAACAAGCACTGCCAATAGTGCAAATACCATCAAAACAGTGCTAATGCCATAAAACTGTGCAAAATGCCATCAAACTGTGCAAAACTGCAAACATGTATTCCTAAAAAACTGCTGACGCTTCTGGATTCGGGCTAAACAGCAGCAGAAGGAAAAAACAGAGCAAGACACTGGAAGGGCAAGGAGGGAACATAAGAGCATCACAGAGAAAGAGATATGAAGAGCGAGAGAGTGTGTGTGTGTGTTTTACAATGCAAGCTGATTTTTCAACGTTTGCATTTTCGGTGTCAGCGCACTTCTTCCAAGGTCGAGCATTACCTGCTGAACAAAGTTGAAAGTGTTTTTCATATACTTAGGGTAATCGAGGTGCAGGGCATAAATTAGTCCAAAAAGAAGGCAGAAGGCCTGAGGTAGGTTTGCCAGGTTGTCCATCACCACGCTCCCTTCCAAGATGATGCCTACTTTGGATGGGTTGAGTGGAGTTGAATTTTCCTCATCCATGCAGAGGATTCCCACTGCAGTTTGACTGTATAGGCCATTGTCATTTACATCCTAACAGAGCAAGAAACAAATAGACAAGCAGAGGACATAATTATGCAACCTAGATTATGTAGAGTAATATGAAAAGTGTTGCACAACATAAACAGCACAGACAGTAACTGATTTAACTGACTTCACACACCTCATGTGGTTTTTGCTGCTCGTCAGCTCAGGCAAGTTTACAACAATGGCTTAAAATGAAAAGTCTATGCCTCTCAAACATTTAAAACAAATTAAATTACTTACAGAGCAGTTCCTGAAGAATGCACTGGGATCATCCCCCAAGATGACCGGCAATCCCCGAAGAATGAGGCACCTTATGTGTGTTGGCTCATTGACCTGGGAGATAGTGGACGTAGAATACAACAATAAAACAGTTTGTTAAGGATAGTCAAGTTTTTTTCATTTAATATCTGCATAGTCTTAATTTTTCAATCACCTTACTGCATTTCCCAGCACTGGAAAGTGCAGGACAAAGATTAACCAAAAGAAAAAGGAAAGGATAGCAGAGAGCAAATTGACCAAAAAGAATTGAAGAGCAAGGAAGAAAGAAGGAGAAGGTGTAGACTGATGTAGACATTTCAACTCACCTTTGTCTTATGGAGAAGGTCAGTCAAAATCTGGCCGGTGAGGCCCCTCTTTTTCCTAAAGAGGTCCATCAGGCTTGGAGAGAAACGGTCAAGTGCATCAAAGAAGTTCTCTCTGTGACCCTGCCCCACCACTCGGTTGAACTCGCAATAGACCTGAAACATATTACAAAGCAAACAATGTATGAGCCCATGTTAGAATGACCCAATCTGTGACCATTTACACCAGATTTGGTTAACCACTCCTAGATGGTCGTATATAAAACCTAGTGCTGAGTATTTTTTTCTACAATACACAAGACACAAAGCCATTGAATCATTTTTGTGAACACTCAAGTCATAAATGCTATTATTTATTGGGGGGGAACTAAAAGTGAAAGCTGAAAATGTGTACCTGACTGGTCTTGACTGGTCCTCACTGCTCACAAACAGCCCCTTAAGTGAAAAATATAAAACAGATGTAGTTAATGCTTTCATGTGCTCACAAACACTGCATTTTCAAAAAAAGTTTTCACTGAATAAAGTTTGCATCGCACCTAGAGTAATTAATACGTAAGTAATAGATGAAAAATGTCGATGGACTGGTTAACGTCTCACCGAGAGCCACTTCAAACGCTTTCCACCATGTGTAGCAGGTAAGCTAAAATGGCGTCGCTAGTATAAGCTTACTAGCACTCACCTGATTAAGCTCACTGCACCGCAGCCGTTGCGCCGCCGCGTTCCTCTCTCCTCTGCCCGATAAAGAAGCGGGACCCCCGCTTCTACCGTGGCGGCTCCCGTGTCCCGTCCGTCCGGTGTGCTCGCTTTCGCCGTCTGTCCGGTGTGCTCGCTTTCGCCGTCCGTCCGGTGCACAGGTCCGGTGCGCTCGCTTGCGCCGTCCGTCCGGTGCACAGGTCCGGTGCGCTCGCTTTCGCCGTCCGTCCGGTGCACAGGTCCGGTGCGCTCGCTTTCGCCGTCCGTCCGGTGCGCTCGCGTTCAAACAAACAACCGTCCCTAGTACTACACGCAGCAGCACGATCCACACGCATGGAGAGCTTCACCTTCTTCAGCAAGCACAGGCGGGAAGAAGGTACCTTCTTCTTCGTTGTCGTTTTCGTCCTTACAGGTGCATGTCGCCACCTACGACGCGGGGTGTGTAACAGCATGACTTGAAAACTCAAGTTTATACAACCAAAACTTAAGAATTTTTGTATATTCCACTTAAAATTATCCACCAACTTCATTACTCACAAATGTTAGTATATTCTACTCCAAATTAGTAGAATAAACTTACATCTGATAGTAATGGTATCATACTTAAATTTTTTATGTACATTCAACTTAAATTTTCCATCCCAGTAGATGTCCGGGCTTACAGTGCAGGGTGGTTTTAGATAAAACAGCTGTCTGCAGCTGAGTCCACAGACACTGAACTTGCATACATGTCTCCAGAGGGAGCTGTGTGATAAATATCATCAAATTATGTCACTTGAGTCTGTACTGAAGATGGTCGAGTTGCAGTTTGGTCTAAGTAACCACCATGTGACAAAGAGAAATAATATGTTGGATACAAAAATATTTCTGGATCTGCTATACTGGTTTTGCATGGGTGCGTGAAAATAATGCACGTTGGGAGGGTATTCTCTCAACTCACCATCTCTCACTAGGCAAGTGATTAGTTCCACTCTCAACAAAGCAGGTACACATGAATGTATAAAGCAGGAGATTTGAGTTTCCTGTCTGTATGTGTGCATCCTTTGGGACCACTTGGTGTTGGATAAAGATGCCTGGTTAAATGAGTTGCTTTCAGACATGCACTGAACTCAGTTTCGCCTAGTTATTCTCGGGGCGAGGTGCATGTGTGAACGCAGAGGGAGGCACTCCGCAGATTCTGCAGACTTTCTCCACCTAGTCTCCAAGTATAATGTCAGTAGAAATCCGGGAGAAGGTGATGTGTGAACACAGCAGGAGATCACCTGCTGGATTCACCACGAGTGAGAGGGGGGGTGGATGACGCTTCAAACATGCGACAGAACAACAATAGGCAAACTAATATCTCCCTGTGTAAAAGTGGTGACACACTTAGAATAGACTGAAAAGGATGTCAAGAGAGTTTGTTGTGATAAGTGATCTCCTCATCGGAGATAATAAGTCACTTTCTGCCTCTGTCTGCTGAACACGGCTGCTCCACCTCTCACCTGAATAACGAGAGGATGTGATGCTATTGTAAACACATCTGTGCAGAGAACCCCTAGCTGTGTTGTGCATGCTTGAAAGGAAATCTGCGGGCAAACTCCAAAGCCAATTCTCCAGCTTTTACCCGGAGGTCATGTCTGAACATGGCTTTAGTTACTTACATGCATAATCAAACCAAATCAAAATGTGTACATTGACAAAAGTTACACAATCCTGTGCTCAGCAGTACTGTGCTAGGCCTGGTTACCGCTACACAGTCCAGGAAGCTGCTGCCTGGCATGGTTTAAGGGTTTTTCAGTTGCTCCTTTGCTCTCCTATTTAAGTTGCTTGATGCTCACTCAGCTTCCTGGTCAGGTCATGGTCAGTTACAGGTGAGGGCTTTTATTGATCTGGTGATATCATGGGTCATGGGCCACACAGTGACCAATGGTAGCTGGTCAAGTTTGGAGAGTTGTGTATGACCTGTCATCAAGACTAGAAAAGCGCTATATAAATACAAAACCATTTACCATTTATTCAGTTGAAACCAGACAATAAAAAATGATCACTTTTGAGTCTTAGCAGGCCCCACAAGTCCAATGCGTTTGTGTGGAGCTGTTGTTTAACATTTAGTTAATTAATTCAACAGTCATACAAGTAATTTTTTAAGGCACATTTAAAACAAGGCAAACTATGAGTGAAATTGAACACATGTTTTATTCAGTAACTCACAATCGGTCATTGTTAAATATAAATGAGAGGGCTGTGTATATTGTACATTGACTTGTATACCCCACTGTATTATGGTAACTTATCACACTATCCAGTCTTACTAAATAGTTTAACAGTTTACAGAAATCATTCCAACATGGTTCCTGGTCTTTGTTGTCCTTGTTGTGGCTTTAAGCCTGTGTGTATATATCTCTGACCATTCTTCTTAATAAAGAACCACAAAAAGCAAACTCAACGTTTCCTTATTTCCTAGAAGTGTCTCAGAGCTTTTTTACATAGAGTGACTTCATTGTGTAAAATGTTTGTTTATTAACTGAAGTTTAAAGAAACAGGTGTAAACACATAGACAATGTGTGGCAGCCGAGCTATTTGAGGTTGTGGTACTGGTGTAAACACTGCTGGGTCAATGTAGATGAAGGTCTTTATGTGGTCAGACCGCGCCACCTCACCACCCATTACTTGATCATTACCCGGACACAGCCTTTACTGGAGGATTAACAGAAAGCCATTAATCAAGCATTTTAAGCTCATGTAGTTTTATTAGAACATTTCAGTCCGATTCTCTCCATCTTCTTCCTCTTCTACTCTGCAGTATGAAGTAGGTCCAACTAAGATCGGCCAATTAAAAGCAATGCCTGTTTAATCACTGCAAAATGGGCAACAAAAGGTGTTTAAAAAGTGCTGCTCACACAGAATCCAGTCAATTAGAGGACAACCTTCCTGGGAGAACACGCTTTCTATTTTAGGTTAATGTATCAAGTCCCTGTGCACGTGCTGCTGGGCACACACACACACACACACACACACACACACACACACACACACACACACACACACACACACACACACACACACACACACACACACACACACACACACACACACACACACACACACACACACACACACTGTCTCTTTGCACTTACCAAATGCTGATGCGGGACTTTAGTTGTTCATTTAAAGCGTTGCTAAGGAGTCAAAGGTCTGACCATCGCTTTCATTATAAGACACACACACAGAAACTCCATGGCATCAGTAGACACAGACACACATCCAGCCATGCAGAATTAACAGTATGCACCTAATTAACTAAAGTAAGACACCACACTAATCTACCACACACTCCCATCATGCCAATGAGGCTGAGCTCCACACGTTCTTCATCTCTATCTATCTCTATGCTTGTGTTTTTATCTGCCTTTCACACACACACACTCACACACACACACACACACACACACACACACACACACACAACACACACATCTACGCTTAATCTCCAACCCACTCTTCTCCTTCACTTCCCTCCCTCTATCTTCCCTCCTTCTGCTCTCCAGTGTTTGGCTGCTGTCTTTCTTTCACAGACCCTATACCAGCCGCTTTGCATCCTGCAGATAACGACTCAAAATTCAATTTCTCGCAGAGTTGCCTCCCTAATGGCTGAGTAGGGGGAGTGTGACACACTGAGGTTCCTGCGCTAAGAGTAACCACCCTGTCACTGCTCTCATCTCAGAGGTTCATACCGTGGACCAAAAATGAATGCACTGACACATAATGGTCGGTGCAGCGGGATGCCAATGATAGACAAAGGTAACAGGTACAGCAAATACTCAGCTATGACAGGCGCTTCATATACTATTACTACATATCAGTGCACATATGTGTCTTCTACAGCCTGTAATGATAATAGTGGTGTTTCACTACATTTCATTCAAACCTAGTGTCCTACTGTCATGTTGTCTTTCTTGAAAACAAGCTCTTGAGAAACTTTGATAATGCCACCCAAAGTTTTTCTGTATTTATAAAGCCTTTCTCTATGACCATGCAAAGTACTTTACAGTACAATATTTGCATTTCAACCATTCACACACAGTACACTGCCTCTATCACACATCGGTCACACAATTTGGGGTTCAGCATCTTGCCAAAGGACACTTCGGCACACAAGGGAGAATGTGATCAAACTGCCAACCCTCTGTTGGATTTGATGTGGTTCCTCACAGTTATGTTTATCAGGTAATGGAGTCCTTGCATATTAACCCTGTTTTTACCTGGGTTTTAGCTTTTCCGGCCTCTGCACACAGTCCGAAGACATGCAGTTTGGAGTTTGGTTAATGGAGACTCTAAATTGACCGTAGATTTAAATATTTTGACATAGTAATCTTTCCTGTTTGCAGTGAAATTGAGATGGTTATCAACCATATTTGGTAAAATAACACAGATAAAATATCTCTCCTTGTAGCTCTTCTTCTGGCTATTTAGCTGCTAAATGCTCCACTACATTAACCTTGTCTGTCTCCTCCTGGTTGTCCTGTAAGTGTACAGTGCAGAGGTTCCTCACTGAAAACTGCTACTGCTGCTGAAACCAGTTTGACGAGGTCAGAAGCTTGTTTCTCATAATTTAACCTTTTGCACATTGCAAATAGTCATCTTATCCATCATTAATACTCAAATAATGCAGAGTGGAGCTCTAAATAGAAGGGTTTTTGTCATCTGTGAAGCCTTGAACCATTTTCATTCGACTTGATTCCCAAATGTAGAATTTCCAGGTTACTGCTGTGGTCTAATTTGACAGTAAGTACTGAATAATCAAGAAAATTCCACCATATTTATCATGTTGGAAGTCAATAACGTTGACTGCAGCAGATACAATTTTTCATAAAAGGCCATTAGGCTATCGACTAAATCTATCAATCTAAGTTAGCACAGAGAAACAGAACAGAGAAGCAGGGGGTGTTGGCGTACAGAGGGGAGCTCTCTGGGTTTCATCTGAATGATGAATCGACCACATCAGACAGCATCATAAACAGTACAGTGCCATGGATGCCAGCTGTCTTCCCTGCCCTCCAGACTGCTCAGACAGACACCAAGACAAAGGGTAACATGTATGGAGAGAGATGTGAGTGTGACACCTACATCTTATAATAATGGCTAGTGTTTCCTCAATCTATCATCAGACCAGGTGGACTCCAGTAAATGGAAAACAAAAACATGGATGTGAAATTAACCTGGTCTCACACCCCCAGACACAAGGATAAATGAGGACACTATTTTCGGTCAAGTCAGAAATATCCATTTATCTCATCTATGATTCTAATCTTGTGATCCAGATATTGGCCTGTAATTTATATGACTACAGAAAAATCATTATCATCGCATCATAGTCCCCTGATCACTTTATTGTTTATGTCACTTTGGCAATTAGTGGCTGTAACACATCAAATCTCTCAGTAACCAACATCCATAAATCAAACCTCCGCCTGTAGATAATTAGAGGTAATCTGATACTCCTACTGTGTAGTGATTCTGTCTCTCCCTCCGCTGACGTAGCTGTCACAGGTAATAGATGAAATTAATTGAGAAAACGTATCAGGGATAGAAGAACATTCATCAGTCTCCCAGTGTTAATCTGGCCGGCCATCTCTTGCCATCCTCCTGCTGGTCCTATTGGATGTGTTGATGTCTGTGTTTTTAGAGGAGACTGCTGTAATCAATGGGCAGCTTTGGGGGCACGATGTCGGACCTGAGAAAGTGATTATGCACAGCATAGATTTTCCATATTCCTATAGGTGTGTAAATTAAACAGAGATGACCTTACTCTGCTATTGGAAATCATTGGCTCTCCTTCTCTGACAGACTTTTTTTTGCCTTTGAGGACAACATGCCCTGAAGTAATTTTACTGTTTCATATTTCGTAATTGAAACCCATGAGAGGCTTTGTTCTTTTTATGCAGGAACAACTCTGGATCAAAGCAGAGAGTGATTTCTCTAATCAACTGTTCATATTTGAACTATATCTGTTAGCTGTATATCAGAAGGAGTAGGCCTGCTACAGCTTCATTAGCCCCCATTTTTGTCTGGACTACTTCATCAGCACCTCCTACACAATCGGAAAGTTGTGAGAGTGGAATCACTCCTTATATTACAAATTCTCTTCCCACACCCTATCAAAAATATAATAGGAGATTAAACAGCAAATGTCAGTCACAACATAGTGCCACCTGCTGTTGTGGATTGAAAACTAATCATGACACTTGTGAGAAAATCCTGAGCACAATCATGGTGGTAAGATTTGACCAAAAGTCACATGATTTTCTTTTATCACATTAGTTTGTTGAAGGCCTTTTGTTTTGGTAAACCACACCGTATTTGTCAGTGAATACATTTTGCCAGTAAATTTGCTCCATAGATTTGCCATTCTTGTTTTTACCACTTCTGAAAAGTCAAAGTTTACCAAACTCGAACTCTGCGTGAAAGTATTGCAAGCTTATCACAGTAAAATCTGGTGCCGACATCAACATGAACTTATTTCAGTACTGATCTACCAATGCACCCTGGTTCTTACAATGATCTTAGCTGATGTTTTTTTAATTTTATCTAATTTGTTTAAATCGAGATTTATCTAATCTTTACAGTTTTATACTGTATATTTGCCCCACTTTAACAACTGTTGTTTAATTTTTATGTATGTAAAACTGCAACATGTCAAGAACTGCAGCCATTAAGGCATCAATTATAATTAGTAGTGTGCAGCCAGGGTCAGAGTTTCTGGCAATAGGAGAAACAACACTGGTGAGCCAGGGAGCACCCAGCCATTAAATGGCCATGACGGCTCACTGAACTGATGCCAAAACAAACCACACAGAAAATGACCAGAATGCATCTGGGGGCGAAGAGGTGCAGTAAAGAGATAGAGTGAGGACAGGGTTTTAGCTGGTCGGGGCTATGGGGGCTTGTAATAGCAGGAAAATGACACTCAGTATTGGCCAGAGGCCAGGAAACAAAGATGAGGACAGAGAGCAGTGCAAGACGACAACATGAAGGGGGTGACAGGAAGTTGGGTGTGGAACTGTTACACACAGGCATGGTGGGTAAACCACTGCATAAACATCTGGGTTATCAAACCAAGAGAGAGAAATGCAATCTTTTAAAGAGTGTATAAAGACATGGCAGTGTCGGCTGTAGACATTTGTGGGTCCAGTGCTTTGTGGCTGTCAGCCAGGGGGGGGTGCATGCTGTAGCTTGACTGTGGAGGATGGCAGCCAAAAGGCTGCCTGTGTTTTCCCAACTAATATGAGAGAGGCTAGGAGCCAGAGAGGGTCCATTACCACAGCCATCGCTGTGCCAACAGAGCTGGAGGAAGAGGCCAAGCCAAGAGAAAATGCCACTGTTACACTGCCATTGTTACTGCAGCTGCATGAAGAGGTGAAGGACCCCAGAGGGTTCTCATGACTCACTGTTTTAACATTGAAGGATTCTTGTGGGTCAAAAGGAACAATTAGGCTTAGTAGCTGTGATCTATGATCCCAATCTCAAAAATTCAACCACAAATCCAGAGATCCGATCCTTAATTTGATTGGTGCGTATTGCTTCTATTATAGTGTATTGATCCTTCTTTTGTTTTGTTTTTCCCATAACCATTTCCCACAAATTCCAGGCATCCACATTATGTTGTATATTTACAATGTTAGCACTAAGGTTTGACAAGGTTTTCTGATATATATATATATTTTTTATAAAGATATTGTGTCAATGTCTGTGGTATTTAAAATAAGTATACTCTGACTTTTCATTACTACTTTATGTTTCTTTTATATATTATCTCTTTAATTGTCATGTCATGATAAAGTGCAAGTGGTTGATGGGGGACGGGGGGACGGGGGGGACGACTCACTTACCCGCTGTAAATGCCAATAAAACTTAGCAACACTTCTGTTCACAAAGACTTAATGATGTTGTTTTTAGCCAGGCTGACTTATGGACTCCATATAAAGTTGATCAATGACAGTATCTAAGGAGGGACAATACATTTCTACTCCCACCCTCTAGTCAAAGATGAAGTCAAATTACCCTGGATAGACTTGCTGCCATATTGCCATGGTGATCTCATTTGGAGCCAGACTCTATACACTAGTGATTGTGGAGTGGAGCCCTGGTATGTAGGTCCCACCAGTATAACACTGGGTTCACAACGGACGCAGAAGCGACGCCTAAGCGCAGTGCCAAGCCAGAAAAGTCAGTTGCCTCACATCCACCCCCATGTTAATCCTTTGTGCGGGTCCCACCGGACACTGAAGTGCCGCGCCATGCCAAGGCTGCCTAGCGTCGTGCAGCGATTGCTTCGGTGTCGAGTCTATTTTTTCAGCTTGACACGAGCGTATTGCGCCAGGAAAGACACTGAAAAATGATTTTAATCGATATTGATGACATATTTTATATGATATAAATGATCAAATATGGATCCCATACTTTGTATTCCCCTTCTGTTGTCCTGGAATTTTAATTTGACCAATTTGACCAATCACATTATTAAATGTCCCCCACTGCCCATCCATAGAGACACACAAGCAGTCATATAGATAAAAAGAGAGAGAGGGGGGGGGGGGGGGTACGTCATTTACCCATGGCACCCGACATTGAACGGAGCAAACAGCGGAGAAGTCCTTGAAGATGGATGACATTAAATTAATAATTGAAGTGGAGAAGTACAGTGAGCTGTATGATCCTCAGCACATGTTGTATAAAGACAACACCAAAAAAGACACATGTTGTGACCAGTGTTAATTTCGTTGACGATAACGATAACGAAAAATATTCGTTAACGCCCCTTTTCCCATGACTAAGACGAGACGAAGACGTAACGAAATGGATCTTTGAAAATAAAAACTATGACGAAATCTATTTTAATTTTCGTTAACGAGACGAGACGAAACGAAAATGTTGGCGGTTGAATAAGTCACAACAATTTTTAAAAACATAATTGTATCAGGCCGTCATGAAGTACCCGGAGCGGCGAGTGTGTGTGTCTGTGTGTGTGTGCGTGTGTGTGCTGCCAGACAGCGCACCGGTCCCGAGGCTCCGCCCCCGCGCACTCGCTCAGAGAGACAGTGAGATCACAGCTCGTTCATGTGATGCAGGCCGGTCACTGACTCACCGGCTGCTTCTTAACTATGGAAACAGTGAAGTGTGAGTTTCTCTGGTCTCAGCTGCTCTGAGATCAACGCCGCAGCTTCTGGATCAGAGCAGAAGCTGCAGTTGGTTTCTAACGAGCTTCAGTTTCCTCCTCCAGTCTGATCTGCTTTCAATTTTTGTTTTCACATTTCGCCAACGCCAGCTAAAATATATAGGCTGCAGCTATATGTTTTTATTTATTTCAAAATAGGGTACTTCTTATTTCATACATTTCCCACAAATATGGGGATGACTCAAATAACCCTACATAGTTCTGCGTTTAATTTATTTCAAAGTAGGCCGACACTTGCCTGTGTATTTTCTTCTCCTCTTCATAAGCATTTGGTGTTTCCCTTTGTTGTAACAGGTAAAAATAAATAAAATGTCAACAGTTTTCTTTATTGTTTTTCTATAATTTCATAAATGCAATAATCTACAGATTAGTATAGTATAACTTTATATAACATTTTATCAGCTTTGTTATCAAATATGTTTTGCGGCTCCAGACAAATTTTATTTGGGGGAAGAGGGGGCAAAATGGCTCTTTTGATAGTAAAGGTTGCCGACCCCTGCTATAGACCTATAGGAGGGATATCTAATGGACAACCTAAGTACTGCAAGCTAGACTAGTACGCAGTTGTAGACACAACACAGGGGGTCCCTGGACCTGAGAAGGGAAGATAAGGAGTTTAATGTGGCTATTAAATGTGACTAAAACTAGACTAAAATGTAATTTGTTTTCGTCGACTAAAAGTAGACTAAAATGTAATTTGTTTTCGTCGACTAAAACTAGACTAAAATGTAATTTGTTTTCGTCGACTAAAACTAGACTAAAACTAAGAAGGATAAAAATGACTAAAACTAGACTAAAACTAATATGCATTTTCGTCAAAAGACTAAGACTAAATCAAAAATAGCTGCCAAAATTAACACTGGTTGTGACGCTATTGCAGTTAATGTTGGAGCAACAAGTAAGTATATGCTTGAAAAAAATTATTAAATGCCATTTTTACTGCAGGCTGATAACAGCAAAAGTATGTGATATTATTGGAGTTGCGCTGCGCGTCCGGTGTGAACTTAGCCCTCAACCAGTGATTTAGACTCCGCTGTGATTTCTCCCAGTCAAATCTACATCCAGGACATGGTCAAACGTTACACAACAGCCCGTTCACTCCGCTTCGGCTAATCGGCTTGTTGCACCCTCACTGCGAGCTAAACACTCATCAAAATCACGACTGTTTGCTGTCCTGGCTCCTGAATGGTGGAACGAGTTCCCCATTGAAATTCGGACATCAGAAAGTTCACACATCTTCCGCAGCAAACTAAAAACACATCTCTTCCGACTATACCATATGCACTTATAGTAGGTCGCTTTGGATAAAAGCGTCAGCCAAATGAAATGTAATGTAATAAAATGTGTTTTAAAAGGAAAGTAGATTTTGAAAATAGTAACAGGCTGGAAGAGAAGAATCAGAGTCAGGATTTTGCTGTGGTAAACATGAGCATACATATACACATAGGGTACAGTATATGATTATTATAAACACTAGAACCAGATATATACAATATGGATGTTATATATGTACTAATTTGAACGCTTGCACAGTACCACTGTTATTCATAATCAAAAGTTCAGATTTCACAGTCACAAGACATTTATGCAGTATAATGATGGGGTCATAAACCTTACTGATGACCCCCAGTGCTGTCGGGAGAAGAAATGTTACTGTGGCATAAGGTTTTGGATCTGATGGCCTGCAGTCTTCTGCCAGAGGGAAGTGATTCCAAGGAGGAGAATGCTGCATGAGTCACATGTCCAAGCAATGACTAACTCAAATATGATTGAGGTCTTTTATGGTTGTCTTCATACAACTCGAAGACCAAGCCTACCTTAAGCAAAGGTGGGAGTGTGTCAGTCAGGGATAACCTTATAAAGACTTTGACAATATTCACTTTGTCAACATATAACTGAAAGCACATTTTTCGTTAAGCCTGATAATAGTGCTTTTGCTGTCTTAAGGAGGAGGGTGAAAACATTGGTCTCTGCGGTCAAGGTCCTGAGCATTTTAAGAAGAGCATACCTTACATCCTCCAAAAGCTTGCAACAAAAACAAACTTTCCACTGAAAATAACCAAGGCAGCAATGATGTTTTCCTGAAAATGTATGTAGCTCAACAAATTAGTTTATATGATTTTAGGTGGCAGGTTTTATCAACATCACAGTCTGGATATCCGTCTATTCGATAAGAGATAATAAATACCTTTGTATAATTACGTCCAAAGCTCATTCACCAAAGTATGTGTCTTGATGGTTTGTATGACAACAAGTAGAAAGATAAATAAGGCGACTGTTAGTGAAGCCCAACTAATGTATTCTCTAATCTGATCAAACACCAGCTCATCACTTTTGTGAATTAATAAAGCTGTTCATATCTTTGGACATAATAATGTCCAATTAGTGTTTAAGTTTAAATTGGCTTAGCCAGGTCTCATTCAACTGCAAGTTAGATTTAAAGTGAATCGACTTTTTCAGGCTGTGTGATCGTGATAACAGTACCCAGGACATGCCATGGACAGACATTAAAACAGAAGGGGTATGTTTCCACAGCTGTCACAGTCAAACACACCCCTGAGTCGCAAGTTGCGACTCCATCACTGATCTAAGCTGATACCACCATTTCACTTTTCCGACACCGCCTCAGCGGCCAAGCAGACCTTCGTTCCTGTGGTGTGGAGGGGACATTGGACCGCTGAGTTGTTTGAGGAGCCAATCCAGCAAAGCTAATGTGGTCTGGTGAGGTGGAACAGAGGCCAGAGGGCCATGTTACCGCCAACAGGAGTGTGTGGCTGTGCCTGCCCCTGTGTTTACTCTAGCAGGCACAAGCCATCATCACCATGGCTTGTTTGCTGTCTGTGTGTCCGTGTCCATACGGCAGGGAGAAGGAAACAGAGAGTCGCTCTCTACAAACCGCCACATAACCCACATCCAAGCTGTCTGTCCGCCCCTAGCCAAGAGAGGGAAGAGGAAAACAGAGACACAGGAGCAGCTTTAGCTTTTTTGCAGAAACCTGTTTAGCAGTGCAAATGAACCTGTGAGCAATTTTATAGAAACTCAACATGACAAATCAAACAGAAACTTACTGTATTTATATGATGCTTTTCTAGTCTTATTAACCCCTCAAAGCGCTTTACACTACAGGTCATATTCACACAAACATTCATATTGCACTTCAATATGCAGGCAACATATCATCATCATCTGTTCTGTTGTTCAGAAGAAGCATCAGTGGTGACAAACATGCAGGATTCCTTACTGAATGTTTCACCTTTGTGTTTGGTTGGATTCAGCATCTGCCTAATTTTTGGCTCAAAGTGCAAAGAGACTCAGTGCCGCTGCTAGCCATTTTGGTGCCCTAAGCATAACTCCTTTATGATGAGCATGCAGCCAAGGTGCTCTCCCCCTCAATCGCAGACCAAATGCAAAAAATACTATTTTATTCTTTCAAAAAATGGCAAAAACAAGGATCCAAAAAGGCAAAACAGAATTCCAAAAAATGGAAAAACAAAGAGGTTTCAAAAATCAGAAATCCAAATAACATATCAAGTAAACAGACCTCAAAAAACTGGCATGGCTTCTCACAGGGAACAAACGAGACAATCCGACAGGGAACAACAGAAGGACTGAGCTTATATAGGAGGAGGAACAAAGGCAAGACACAGATGAACAAATGAGGCAAACACTCAGGGTGATGATAGGGAACAGGTGAGAGGGACAAAGAGCGGGAAGCAGCAGAGGGCGGAGTCTCCGGACAATCACAGAAAACACATGGTCTGACAACGTAAACACAACAAGCATATGACAACATAAATAAACAGGGGAAACACATGAAATAACAACACACATGCAGGAGGCACAAAGTAAAAAGTCTTAGAGCACCGTGATCTTAACAGTACCTCCCCCCTAACGAACGCCTCCAGGCGTTTTCTTGGGCGGAATGGGGTGCTGGCGGTGAAAGTCCTTGCGGAGGTTTGGGCATAGGATGAAGCGAGATGGGACCCAGGATCTCTCCTCGATGCCATAGCCCTCCCAGTCCACGAGGTACTGGAGACCCCGGCCACGGCGGCGAACATCCAGCAATCGACGCACCGTGTGCGCCTCTGAACCATCGATGAGACGTGGGGGTGGGGGGGGTTTGGGGGCAGGGTGCAAGGGGCTACAAATATATGGCTTGATTCAGGAAACGTGGAAGGTGGGGTGGATGCGGCGAAGGGGTCCAGGGAGGTTGAGACGAACAGCAGTGGGACTGATGACTCCGGCGATGGGAAAGGGTCCGATGAAGCGGGGAGAGAGCTTACGGGACTGAGTCTTGAGGGGAAGGTCTTGGGTGGAGAGCCACACCTGCTGCCCCTGGCGATAAGGGGGGGGTTGGGAGCGGTGTTTGTCTGCTTGGACCTTCATCCTGGCAGAGGAGAGCAGGAGTGCCGAGCGTGTGCGTTTCCATGTCCGGCGGCAGCGACGGATGTATGCCTCAGCAGAAGGAACGCCCACCTCCCTCTCCTGGTCTGGGAACAGAGGTGGTTGATAGCCCAGGGCACTAGACGAAAAGCAGTATTATTGTCACAGTGAACCTCTACGGACAGGCCTAATCCCCTGCTGTAACCAACTGTTTCCATGATGTTACCTCGGCGTTCGCCAGTGAAGACAAGGTGGGTCTATCGGCGTTTGCGGACCTTAAGGGGGATTTGGAGAACAAAGGAGAGAGCCGCGGGGGGGCTCGCTGAGCCTCGCGGACCGATCGCGACGTGTGATCTAATTAGCATATGAATCGGAGTCCAGCCGCTGGCTAGAACCTCTCTCTACTCACCATTGGAGGAAACCACAGACCCTTGAAACTAATGTCACTCGTGATTGGTTGGTAGAAGTGTTGCTATTGGTCACCTTATGGGTCATTGCAGTGCACACGTGGGGTCACAGCATTCCGCACGTGGGATAAGCCCCTCCCACACAATATTTATAATAAAAATGTATATATTAATATTTATTATTATTTATAAGTAAGCCTTTACCAAAAGCACTGCAGTTAATTAAAACTAAACATTCATGTGATGCTATAGGTGAACATATTGTACAGGGAACAAATGTGAACAAGGTATATGTGGAGTGAAAGCTTTATTTACATACAGCAAAAATATTGTACAAAAACTCAGATGAGGCTTGAAATGTTTCTCTGCAGCCTCTGGGTCATGACTTCTTTGTGGGACTCTTCTCCAGTGTGTAGACGTCTGTGGTGTGTAGCTGTGAGATCCAGTGTAGCTTCCAGTCTTATATGAAGTGTGGGACACAGGTCGGTGCACTCCTGGCTGTGGAAGGATGGATCCATGTCATCTGTCCCGCTTCAATCAGCTGTAAACACATTCAGTAAAGTTAGCACAGTTCAATGACAACATACACCTTTACATGTAACTGGAAAATTATTTAATGAATATAACCTTACCCTCTTTCTTCTCCGACAACTCCTCAATGCTGATGTAAGGTCTGGTCGGATCATACTGGCTCATAGTGTGTCTTTGTACGTCATGGACAGGCAGCTGGAAAACAACACATGTAACATGACTTTATTATTAATAAACGGAAATAGCCGCGCTGCATCACCGTTTGAAGATCCACAGCAAAAAAACACCAAAACAATTCATAAACAGTTACTTACATTCAATGGCTTAATTTTCTGCACTTTAAATCCGGACTTTCAGCGTCTCAGCCTAACGCCTCTTTGTTTGTGTGTGTGTGTGTGTGTGTGTGGTGGGGGGGGGGGGGCTGAGGCTGTGAAAACATACAGAAAAAAGTCACGTTGATGAAAAAACTTAACGAGAACAAACTGTTACATCTAAGTAATTCATACATATTTACACATGCACTAGATCTGCTCCAGCACTCGATGCTGTATTCGTATTTTAGCAACTTTCTCGCTATCCCAAAGAGTGGCGGACATGCTTTCAGATGTAGGGTTAGCTTAGTGGTTAGCATGGCGTCTCTAGCTTAGCTCTTACCGTAACTCAGGGACTGTGCATCCGTCTTCTCCGCCTCGACTCGTCCACACCGGGCCTGCGGCTCTGCTTCCACACGCACTCATCTTCTCCTCCAGGGAACAGCGTCGTGTCGACTTCAGCAAGTTATTTACCCCGAAAACAGAGTCACTCGTACGGGACAAGCTAAACACGACCCGCTTCCTGTCTGCGGGACACTCGACGCTGCTGCACTGGGTTTACGAGGCTCTGATTGGACGAGTCCATCAGCTGATGACGCGAGCGGGTGACGTGAGCAGCGGTTACTTCATATAGGATGAGTATGTGACTGAGGCCAGGTTTATTTTTTGTGGTGTTTGTACATTTACACCCATGATTCACGCTGTTCTGTGTTCGTAACCTTATAGTTGAATGCACTTATTGTAAGTCGCTTTGGATAAAAGTGTTGACTGTTTTAATGGAATACTGAGAAAGTTTAATAACAATAATTAGACAATTGAAGTTCAAATTATGAAGGAATTTAAGCTCTATATTGTGTCTTCTTTATATTTAAAATAATAATCAAACTGAGTGGAGATGTATGTTGTAGCCAAACAGCCGGCTGCTGTGTTTTGTCACTGTGCAGTCCATGGGGGATTAAATATTACACTGAAAAAATAAATCATTAAATCAATGAATGTTTCATAGCAATTTTGAAAGTAGTGGTGAAAAGGTACCATTTATAATTCATGGAACAGCTTAGTTTGCCATTGACATGTGAATTTAATGCCAGTATTTTGGGAGGACAGATATTTTTATGGAAAGCCAGTAGAAGTTTGGAGCTTACAGGACACAGATGATCAAACCCAGCACCATTTCTTTGCTGGTAGAGGTGTGGTTAACAAATCCTCTGTGCATTTAACCAGCACAATTGAAAAAGTGACTTTAATCATGCCACTCTGTACAGTTGTTGAGATTTAGGATTGTTTTGGATGACAATAAAAATTTGAAATAAAGTGCATTGTTTCATTTCTTTTGACTGCATTGACCTTTGTTCGTGGTATACAATATAATTCATTATAGCACACTAACTTACTTAAGAACAATTTAAAATTTCAGGTTTAATATTTATTTTAAGCCTGGTTTACTCAGCCAGATAGTTTGTTGGTGCCTCTTACACATTGGTGTTATCTGCTCTCAGGGAAACTGATTTGCATTTGTGAAGCTCAGAGCATTGTCATTTGCATGTGAAAGCGTCCTCTAGGAGTTGGAGCAGGGGGGGTCAAATCTCAACAGCTCACAGGCTTGACAACTGCAGGAACCCTGAGCGTTTCCTTTGCTGCCTGCAGATACGTGTGAAAGTCGTTAACCGAAGGATGTGCCAACAGTTCTCTGCGACACAGATTGACACAAACGCTTCTTTTCATGCAGTGGGGAGCACTCAAAGGGGGACCGGCCTGTGGAGGATGTTATATGGGCATTTATGGCATACTCGGCCCAGGGCAGTTGTTGGCTCCAGGAGGTGGGGTTCTGGGATGCCAGGCATCGCAGCACTTTCTCCAACTGCTGGTTCGCCCTCTCTGTTTGGCCGTTGGACTGCGGGTGAAAACCAGATGATAAACAGACAGCTCACCAATAAGACCACAAAAGGCCTTCCAGAAACTGGACGTAAACTGAGGGCCCCTGTCAGAAACAATCTCTACAGGTAAACCATGTAATTTAAAAACATGCTGAACCATCAGTTTAGCAGTGTCTATGGCAGAGGGAAGCTTGGGGAGGGGAATGAAATGGACAGACTTAGAAAACCGATCCACCACCGTGAGGATCGTGGTGTTGCCATCGGATAGGGGTAGACCAGTAACAAAATCAAGCGATACGTGAGACCATGGTCTCCTTGGAACCTGAAGGGGCTGCAGTAGGCCGGCTGGCGGTTGGGTAGATGTTTTATTCCGAGCGCAGACTGGACAAGTCTGGACGAACTTGTGGACCTCCTCCCTCATGGACGGCCACCAGAATCGTCGGCCAATGAAGGCTTGCGTTCGTCTGGTTCCCGGGTGACCGGACAGCTGGGTTGAATGACCCCACCGTAAGACTTGTGGACGGACAGAACTGGGCACAAAAAGATGGTTAGTAGGACACTGACTGGGTTTTACCTCATTAGGTTGAGCAGCAGTAACAATAGTCTCTATATCAAACTGAGCTGCTCCTAGAACACAATGAGGGGGGAGGATGGTATCCGGTTCCTGGGGTCTCTCACGGGGACTGAATCGCCGAGACAGTGCGTCGGCCTTTACATTCTTGTGACCAGGACGGTAAGACAGGGTAAAATTAAATCGGGAGAAGAACATGGCCCAGTGTGCTTGACGGGGGTTGAGCCTCTTGGCAGTGCGGATGTTCTGCAAGTTCTTATGGTCAGTCCAGACCAGGAATGGCACAGAAGCGCCCTCCAGCCAATGTCTCCACTCCTCCAGAGCTAGCTTCACTGCCAGCAATTCCCTATTGCCGACGTCATAATTCTGCTCAGTAGGCGTGAGACGGTGTGAATAGAAGGCACAGGGGTGGACCTTGTTATCTCTGGCTGAGCGTTGGGAGAGCAGAGCTCCGACGCCAATGTCGCAGGCATCAACCTCCACAATGAACTGTCTACTGGGGTCAGGTTGGATCAGGATGGGGGCTGAGGTGAAGCGTTGTTTTAGGGCTTGAAATGCTTCCTCCGCAGCGTAGGACCAGAGGAATTTAACAGCTGTGGATGTCAGGGCTGTGAGGGGAGCCGCCAGTGAACCGTAATTCCGGATGAAGCGTCGATAAAAGTTAGCAAATCCGAGGAAGCTTTGAAGCTCCTTGCGGGTCGAAGGAGGGGGCCACTCCAGGACTGCTTCGACCTTTTGCCGATCCATTTGGATGGTTCCGGGGGAGATCACGTATCCTAGGAAGGTGACTCTTTGTTGATGGAACTCGCACTTCTCAGCCTTCACAAAGAGCCGGTTCTCCAGCAAGCGTTGAAGGACAGAATGTACATGGGACACATGCTCGGACAGAGAATTTGAAAAAATTAAAATGTCATCTAAATAGACAAACACAAATCTATTCAGCATGTCTCTCAGGACATCGTTCACTAAACTCTGAAACACCGCTGGGGCGTTCGTAAGACCGAATGGAAGGACAAGGTACTCGTAGTGGCCAGAGGCGGTATTGAAGGCTGTCTTCCACTCATCTCCCTCACGGATACGAACGAGATGGTAGGCATTCCGGAGATCAAGCTTAGTGAACACTGTTGCGTTATGAAGTAGCTCAAAGGCTGAGGACAGTAGAGGTAGAGGGTAACGATTCTTGATTGTAATGTCGTTGAGACCCCGATAGTCGATGCACGGGCGCAAAGAGCCGTCTTTCTTGCCAACAAAAAAGAAACCAGCTCCTGCGGGGGAGGAGGATGGGCGTATTATGCCTGCTGCGAGAGCATCTCTGATGTATACAGTCATAGCCTCTGTCTCAGGCCGTGACAGCGAAAAGAGGCGACCTCTGGGGGGGGAAGTGCCAGGTAAGAGGTCAATGCAACAATCATAGGGCCGATGGGGGGGTAACGAAGAGGCTCTGGATTTACTAAAAACAGTCTTAAGATCCATGTACTCACGGGGAACAGCTGACAGGTCTGGAAACTCCTCTGGCGATCCAGAAGCTGGGGGCAACTGGGTCTGGGCTTGAATGAGACAGTTAGAAAGACAGGATGGGCTCCAGCCCACAATTCTCATGCCTCTCCAGTCGATATGGGGATTATGCCTGGCGAGCCAGGGGTGGCCAAGGACCAGAGGGGAATTAGGGGAGTCGATAACATAAAAGCTCATTACTTCATGATGGTTTCCGGAGAGGAAGAGACTCACCGGAGCGCTGACGTGTGTGATGTTGGCCAGCCTTTGGCCATTCAGCGCGTTGGCCACCATTGGAGTCTTGAGTTGAATGGTCGGTAATCCCCACTGAGCCACGAAGCAGGAGTCGAGGAAGTTCTCCTCCGCTCCGGAGTCAATCAAAGCCACCACCTCCTGTTGTTGGGCCCCCCACTTCAGGATGGCAGAAAAAGAAGTGCGTTGTTCTGAGGAGGGTAGAAGGGATGTCACGCTCACCAGTACCCCTCCTACTGGTGAGCGTTGGTCTTTACCGGGCAGGCAGAGATGAAGTGCCCTGGCTGGCCACAGTACAGGCATGAACGGGAGGCGAATCTTCTCTGCCGCTCAGCCAGGGTCAGACGGGTGCGATCCACCTGCATGGGTTCTGGTCCAGGATCCTCAGAAGCCGAAAAGAGTGCTGGTTGAGTGACCGGGGTGACCATGGAGAATCTGCGGGACCCCCCGGAAGCCCTCATGCGTTGGCGCTGTTGCATCCTCGTGTCGATTCTGATGGCAAGGTTGACCAGGGCATCGCAGGTGTGGGGTAGATCATGGGCAATCAGCTCGTCCTTGATTTCCTCCGACAGCCCGTTCAAGAACGTATCAAAAAGCGCATCAGCGTTCCAGTCAGAGGATGCTGCGAGGGTCTGGAAGTCGATGGCATAATCCGAAACAGACCCTTGCCCCTGGCGCATATGTAATAGTTCACGAGCAGCCTCATGCCCGTGTTTGGACCGATCAAAAACCCTTCTCATCTCGTCAGCAAAGTCCTTGAAGGTGTTGCAGGAGGGCGACTGGGCCTCCCAGAGAGCGGTCCCCCACTCTCTTGCCCGTCCGGACAGCTGGATGATGACGTACGCCACCTTTGAGCGCTCAGAAGGGAAGGAGGTTGGTTGCAGTTCAAAAATGACAGAGCACTGGGAGAGAAAAGAGCGGCATGTGCCGGGCTCACCAGCGTATTTCTGAGGAGGAGGCAGCTTAGGTTCATGGGCTGGTGCTGGAGGCTGGGAATAGGGCGGATTAGCCACGGAGGATCGGCTGAGCTGCAAGGCCTGCATCTGGGCCGTCAGGTCTCCGACGCTCGTGAGGGCGGCTTCCAGCTGAGTCTTGTGTTGACCCAGGACTCTGTCATGATGTTCAATGGCAGCTCTCACTTGGTCTGCTGAGTCCATTCTGGTCGGATTGTACTGTTAGGCTTTCTCAAGATAAGGACTCAATCGCAGACCAAATGCAAAAAATACTATTTTATTCTTTCAAAAAATGGCAAAAACAAGGATCCAAAAAGGCAAAACAGAATTCCAAAAAATGGAAAAACAAAGAGGTTTCAAAAATCAGAAATCCAAATAACATATCAAGTAAACAGACCTCAAAAACTGGCATGGCTTCTCACAGGGAACAAACGAGACAATCCGACAGGGAACAACAGAAGGACTGAGCTTATATAGGAGGAGGAACAAAGGCAAGACACAGGTGAACAAATGAGGCAAACACTCAGGGTGATGATAGGGAACAGGTGAGAGGGACAAAGAGCGGGAAGCAGCAGAGGGCGGAGTCTCCGGACAATCACAGAAAACACATGGTCTGACAACGTAAACACAACAAGCACATGACAACATAAATAAACAGGGGAAACACATGAAATAACAACACACATGCAGGAGGCACAAAGTAAAAAGTCTTAGAGCACCGTGATCTTAACAATAATAGAATTTAGCTTGCACCTAAGTCATAATATATTTGAGTGTGCTAACATTAGCAATAACGTCAGCTAGTTCGAAGGTGTATGCATAGGCTAACCATTAACGAACCATCGTAACTTTTTTTGAGCAATTAAATATATCTCTTGTTCTGCCTGTTTTGTAATATACATGCCTAAAAGGTGCCTGATATTGCTATACTGAAATAATATCGGCATTATAATTGTAAGCTATTTTATTTAATGACGTTATTGTCGAGGGTTGATTTGTATTTCCTGTTCTAAGCGGGTTGTTGGTAGTGACTCTTAATTTAAAAGGGGGTTTTAAAGGAAGTGGGTTCTGTGATGAGTGAAGTTGCAAAGTGAGCAGAGAATAAACGTGTGTGCTGTGCGGAGCGCATGACCTGCTCTCCTGTCCTTTGTCGGCTGAGGCCGGACCTATGATACAACTAAACGCTCGGCTACATAATAATTATAACTATGATGATTTTTCAGTTGCCTATTTTTTGGTGCCCCCTCAGGACCTGGTGCCCTACGCACAGCGCGTAGTTCGCGTTATGGGAGCGACGGCGCTGAAGAGACTTCTAGATTAGAAGTCATATTTTGCATGTAAAGACAATTTTTATAAACACACACTGACTCTCCTTGAAGTTCTTATAAAAGAGGAGCACGTATTGAACAATTGCAGACTTACACTGGACGGCAGATTGACTAAGACCTGAGTAGTGTTGCAAAGCAACTCCTGAAAACCTGAGAGAACGAAAGTGCAGGCATGTTCCTGACATGCTACAACAAAGCTTACCTTGTTATTTAATGCTATGATATGTGTAGACAAGACAAGGAAAAATAAAAAAGGTTTTAAAAAACACAGAGCCAGGGTGCCAAAAAGAAAAACAAAACAAAATGTACTGCCACTGACAGCATGTTTGAGGTGAGTCGTATTAGTTTTTGTATCTGATTTGGGTGGAGTGTTAAATGATGAGATGGAGCGTAGAACAGAAAACTATCTATGACTTGGAACCAGCTGAAGAAATAATGTTTTATTCATTAGACAGCCTCAAACAGTCTTTGTGGGGATATTTTTTATGCATTTGTTCTGGGATATAGATTCTTTAATGATATGATTCAACAGTTTGTCAGTCAACAGAGTGAGGGGACAAGATGGAGTGCTGAATTGAAAGAGGCAAAATAACACAGAGATGAACACACACACACACACACACACAGTAGCAAACATCTCTGTCATTCATTCACTGGCACTCAGCACCAGGCTGTTCTCGTGTAGTGACAAGATGTCAGACTCCTGGATGCACACACAATGCCATGCCATGAGTGGAGATAATAACCTCCCACTCTCTCACTCGCTGAGGCATTCATCGGGCTGTGTGTGTGTCTGTGTGTGTGTGTGTGTGTGTGTGTGTGTGTGTGTGTTTACTGCATATGTGTGCTATGCTTGTTCATTCACCTGTGTGTGTGTGTGTGCTCACCTCAGGCTCACTCAGCCTCCAGATGGAGCAGCAGTGCCCCTCCAGTCGAAGCCCCAGGTCCAGATTGGTCTCTGTGGAGAAGCAGAGCTGCAGGGCCAAACTGCACCCCCACCCCTACCTCCAACCCCTACCCATCACTCAATAGAGACCAGTCTAAATAGCTTTGCCCATTCCTTAGTCAAACAAGCATCATAACTGAGTCACTAAGCATACAGCTGACTTCATCCAGGAGATTTTCCAATGTCCAATATTTTGTTTTTACCAACTTTGATTATCCAGTCTCTGCTCAACATTATTACACAGGTGCAGATTAAATCTCATTCAGACCCATAGAATTGACTTATCCAGTTTAATACTTGCAATTGCTTTGAATATTCAAGGTGCAGGAGCCTCCTGTGTCTCCACACTTTTCTCAACACAGACCTTGCAGCCCACACAGACACACTCATCTCACGCCACAGACAATCACACTTTTTAAATATGTGTTCAAGGTGAGGACTGAATGACGGAATAATTATTCTGACCCCTTTCAAAAGTTTGCACTATAAATGAATACTACTTTTAATGTGAAAAGGAGATGCATGTAATGACAAACCATCTCAGTCACTTCCTCTCAGCACGACATACATTTCAGCTAACGATATTGATTTTACAACCAGCGCTTGTTTTAGTCTTGTCTCACCTCTGTCTCTCAAAAAGGCTGTAATAAGACCATTGTACGCTACCAGCTCCACAACCAAACAGCAGAGAGACATCTAGAGATCAGCGGCTGAACGCCATGGAGCATTTAGCAGCTGGTGGAAACTAAATGAATGTTATGTTCTTCTTGTCCAACGGTTGTGTAGCTTCTCAAACTTTTTACAAATTACTTGCCCAAAGTGGTTTGAATAACAGTAGCTAACAGTAAAATATAAAAATAGAACTACAATGATCTAAGCACCATTTAAGGTATACACTTTACTTAAGCAAATACTCCTCAAACAACATAAGGAGAGAACAACTGTATATAACTGTTATACATTGTTAATTCTTAAAATATTTGTCATTTTATATAAGGTTCAAATCTTGTGTTTAAATAGAGAAGTGGTCACCAACCTTTTCAACCCCAAGATCACTTTTCACTTCCAAATGTAAGCCGAGATCTACCACCCGATATCTTCCAAAAACAACCACTTGAGAGATATCATATTTATTATTTTAGCTATTTCTGTTACAATTTGTGTGTGTACATGTGGTCAATGTACGAGCATAAACACACACAAAGTAAGTTATGCAACTTTATCTATTACATGCACAATCTCCCCATTAATCTGTTCAATGGCTATACATTTGACTATTGTATGTACTTGTATAAAAGGAGTTCTATGTACTCAAATAAATACCAATACTACACAGTTTGAGTTTCGTGCATCCTCTGCTCCCTGCAAATATTTAAAAAATGTTTAAGTAAGTGAATGGAGTCATTCAACAGAATTGTGCTGTGCTTTTATTTTGAAGGGAGTGAGCCATAGAAAGGGTTGAAAAAACATGTTTGTGACATAAATTCAACAGATAAACTTTAAAACTCCAGTCAAAGATCATTCTCACTGTATATTCTGCTGTGATGCACAAGCAATGTTTATCAGTTGAATATGTCACAAACATACATATTTGCAACCCTTCCTGTACCTTTTCAGGAAGTGTACCTTGATTACATCTGAAATAGAGTTAAATTATGTCAGAGTTCTTATTCTTATGTCTCTATCAACTGCCTCCTGTGCTTTGTAAATACCATTTCAGAAGCAAGAGGTGGGTAAATACTGACATGTTAATGCTCAGTTGAAGCCTATTAAATGTTGAGTGCATTACATTTCACAAATCAGATTTTTCCTTCTTTTTTGCATATTTTGAAACCTGCAATAACATTAATGTTTGCAAGATATCTGTCTTCTTTTTACTTTCCTCTTTTGGAAAAGGTTCTTGGTGCATTGTTTTACTAACTGTCTTTCAGTGGAATATATCAAATCTGACAGCATTGTGCTGCTCCACAGTGCAATTAGTGCCTTACAATGGTAAAAGGTAAAACCAGACAAGATGTTGAAAAATCTACTAATGTTCTTTATATCAGAAAAATGTCAGATATTATGCAGAACAACCCATTTTGTGATGTTGTTTTTTGCACGTATGAGATGTGAAAGTATTAGTTGAATCAAATGGAAATACTGAAGTACAAATACCTTTCAATCCCTGAAGATATGCACTAGCAGTTTGTCTCAGTAATAGTGTTTTAAAAATGGACAATATGTGTTCACTTTCTCCTACTTTACCAAATTGAAATCTCTGGAGTTTTACAGCATCAAATATTAAATTAAAGCTAGGGCTGGGCAACGATTAAAAGTTTTAATCGCGATTAATCGCATGATTTCCCTGATTAATCACGATTAATCGCATTTGTATACGCAAAATCCAATAATGAATTAAAAAGTAGTTTATAGCGCAATTTTATTTTCAATGTTCTGCCATATGATTGAAAGTGCCATAACATTTGTTGTGCAAACACTTTTAACATCAGCATTTAATACAGTAGCAGTTAAATAAAATATTCAGTGTAAATCTCAACTTAACAATGTTATCAAAGCAAATACAAAGTTAAAGCTCAATGCCACTGCCAGGGCATTAATGTTATCCTCTTCGTTATGAAAAATGTATACTCCTCCCTGCGTCTAACGTAGTCTGCCGAAGCCTCGCTCCACTCGCTGTTTCGTTGAATGATTTGCTGATATCAACTGTGTGTTTTGCATTCAGGTGATATTTTAGACTGGAAGTACTCCGGTGATAAGAAAATTCACCTTGGCAGTTGCTACAAATAACTTTGGTTCTGTCGACTCCGCCGCCTGGAACTTTAAAATGAAAATGGCCATGTAAAAGCTCCGTAGCCTTATCCATGGTTGTTTATCCGCCAATTATTTTCTTTTTTCCGGTTCCGCAGCAGTCAGCAACAGACTTTCACAATAAAACAATAAATAATCAAACCAGAGTTAATGCGAGATAAAATAATTAGTTGAGTTAAATAAGTGATGAGTTAACTCGTAATTAACGAGTTAACTTGCCCAGCCCTAATTAAAACCAAACTAATCAGAAAAATCTATTAATAACAAAATAATTATCTGCATGTAGTTTGTCCTTTCAATCGGCCGCTATGGTAATCTTGAGTGTTAAGGTATTGGAAACTGTTGATTTCTAAAGACTGATAAGACAGAAAATAATTTTCGATGAATCTGCATCACCACAACATGTTGGTTTATAAAAGGCTCTTTCGTAAAGGTGCTGTACATGTAGTAAACCTGCCAATGTTTCCCTGCTGTAGTACCAACAATAATTAGATGAATAAATATTTAACTGAATGATTAATGTGCCAACACAATAAACCCTTCTCATCTCTATCCTGCATTGGAACCTTTAGAGGAACATAATGAAAACGACTGACACCACTTTCAGACAGCAGATGAGCATATGGTGCAGGTCTGCAAAGGCCACACTGGGCCCATTCATACAGACAGCTGTCACCTAACTGTCTGCAGCGAGGTTTCAAACAGCTCACAGATAAATCAGAGAATGTTTCTGTCACCTCTGTCCTTCAAGGAGAGTCAGTGTAAGTGGACCTGTGCAGACAGACCTCAGATGCATATTTGGCTCATGACACTCAACTGTCTGAACAGGAGTTCATTTATAATTTGCAAACAAACACAACTAATGTAGAAACATACTGAATATTTTCATATAAAGATGAAAACGTACACTGATCAGCCGCAAAATTAAAACCAGTTTTCCACATTGCTGTATTTCTGACAGAGTCGAGCTATGAGGCCATGAAACAACTGACTCTGCTTAATAGGTTTCACAATCCTGATGGTTCAGGGTGAACTCTTTCAAAACAGGCCACAGACATGCACCAATGTTGTAACTGATATAGTCGATAAAGTGGGAACATATGCCATTTATTGGTTCCTTCACCCTTTCCTGTCTCTAATTGACATTTAGTTTTGTGCAATCTGTTCTTGTTCAGTAATGCTGTTTTGATGCAAAATAAAAATATGAATATTTATTCTACAGTTACTCACCAAGTCCCTGCGGTGTTCACACGCCTCTGTTAGTCGCCTTCCATCTCGCTACGGATGATTATCTGGTTCACTGAGGGCGAGGCAAGGACAAGCAAAACACAGGAATGCATCGCAACTTTCAATCTCAAAGTGTAGAGGAACCTGGCTCCTTGCCACTCTGCAGAACATTTTCATCTTGTTCCCCTCCCCACGCTCAGCCTGCAAAGATCTGTTTTTAATGCTGCCTCTATCATCATTGCACCCTTTGATGTGACACTGATGAGTAAATTCAAAGACACAGTGGCTGCGCGTGACAAAACCTTGAGAAGAGTCCAAAGAACAATGATAAAACATTGTTCACCTTGCAGAAATACTCATGGTGCCTCTCCTCAGTTTTCACATGGTATAAAGCTTGTCGTCGATGCTTTGGTGCTTCTAGGTCAAAAGTCAGAATGGTTTGAAGGCACTCTGAGGAGGAGGGTGTTTACGGAACTGCATATTAAGTGTTACAGGAAAGCACACAGCCCTAAAACATCTAATGTATTTTATTTTCGAAAATCTGCTTGAAGATGCACTTCATGAGAGGGAAATTAGTTGAAAATTTCTGAAAAGCAAACCCTTAATAGCCACTGAAACACCAGTAAAAAGAAGGGGACTATCCAGAGGCAGGTTAGCTTTAAGGATAAACATTTTCTGTAATCACTATTATATTTAGAATATTTTAATGAGAGAAATATTGACCCTGCTAAACATCTCACATAATCTCAAGCAGTGAGTTGCATTTCATGAAGGTAAGAATCACAGTCACAGAACACTACACCAATTACTAATGATGAAAGTAATGATAATTCACACTTTTTGACATGAGCTGACAACCAGAATACTTTGCGTCAGTTTTAATCGTAACAGTGAATGGAAAAACAGAGTGACTGTGAACAAAAACATCCAAATCATGATGAGGAGGATAGATATAATAATTAATGATGGCTGGGTGCTTTTTTCCCTGAGGCCACACACATGACAACAAACAAATTACTAAGAAATACAATATTACCGCGCCTGCCTCATCCCCAAAATAAACTATTTACAAGACACCTCCAAATGCAAACATGTGGTTGTCTTAAACAGTTTTTGCTTAACTATCAGCAGAAAGTTTCCTATTTAGACATCTAACATAGACAAAGTAGCATGGCCATCCATTTGTAACCAAACCAGTAAAGTGCTGGTTGCCCTCTCGCCATTGTGACTCTATTTTGGAATCCATCAACTCCTGATAATAACATCTAGCTATTTATCTACAAAGGGCTCTGTTGCATTTGCCAGCAAGTCTCTAAATATGTCTGTGCACTAGTGCTGCTGAGAATGAGTTCAGGAAGGCCAGTGTGCTAGCTGTAAACAAAAGAGTGGGCTGAAGATGCTTATGCAGCTCTTTTGGCCATAACTCTCTGAGGTGTTGTGCATAACAGCAACTTCTTTAACACATATTATCATTTGATATATCAATGATAAGTGCAGATTTAGGTTTATACGTTTTCTTTGAACCGCTGCTTCACAGAGAAGCGCTGTGGGCTGTGGGACTTTTTCAACAGTGCGAGCAAACCAGTGCTGCCTTACACTGTGACACAGATTAGAACAGGATTAGTCTAAAAATGAAATGTCTCCATATATTGATTTAGTTTCCTCCTGCTGAGTGTGTGTGTGTGTGTGTGTCCCTTTCTAGCGCTCGTATCACACTGAACTGCAGTGAGCGCTGTTCAGCCAACACCTACCTCTCTCTCTGATATATGTCACCATAAATCATATTCATGGAGCTCACTGGGATGTCAGATCATCACAACCACCACTGTGCCTGGCATGTAATTCAGATGTCATGCAGAAAGCTCAAAGACATGACCTACCACATTTTCTGATAAATACCGTTTTTATATATTTATTTATTTATTTTCTGCACAGGAGTACTTCGACCTGCATCCACCTCATGAAAGCCTTGACATTTGTTGCTCTTAACACAGACTGAGCACTACTCACTGCTACGCTGTACACAGGTTGTCACTCAAGGAACAGGGCTATTCAACTTGAGTGTGTGTACTGATTTTAAAGGCTTTGGGGTTATTAGGTGAACTAAGTTTGTTTAGATGATTAGATTGTGTTGGTCTATGACTGACAGCTTTGTTTGGGTTTCATACATTTCATATGTGCACATATGTACAAATACGTGTCTGCAGTGCTGACATCATTGAAAGATTCATGTTATTTTTATTGCATATTTAAAAAATCCACAACAGCCGGAACTGTTTCAATCCCAGCTGACACAATGTGGAATAGAACAAATCTGAGCAGTGGAACAGTAGTTTATAGATGTCAAGGCAAGTCTCACTCTGTTTTATAGTCATCCCACTATTAAGCATTAGTATGCCCACATGTACTCTCCAATTTAACTTGTCTTTTGAGCTGAGAAGAAATTCCGCTTGAAGTGTATCACGTTAGTATGACAGCAAAGAAAGAAACATGTATTTCTGTGTGTGTGTGTGTGTGTGTGTGTGTGTGTGTGTGTGTGTGGTGAAGGGTTCTCCTCTAACCATGTTGCTTTTGTTAAACTCTCTTCACGCTCCATGTGGCACCGGGCACTGAGGTAATTTCACACCTGACCAGCCTTTCGCCGGCTCCACCAACCGGCACCAGGCACCCTGCCGGGGTTGCCACGGAGACGGAATGGAAGCTACTTTCAGTGTCAGTGCGTTAAGTGACTGTTTAACATGGAGTGGAGCGCACCGCGTCTCATCTGTTGATGATGTGACTCCCTGGGCTGTTTGAAAATATGTTATTATCGCAGGTGTCCATACAGGCAGTGTGGAGCTCCAGTATTTTGTTATCTGCACGCTGAGTCACAAGGGAGGTCACATGTAAAAGGATTTATGTATGCGCTGGATCTGATTGAGTGAGGATTGGACAAAACGGAGGCATGTCCACTAATCCTCCTGGCTCAGATATAAGGCATCAAAAGGGTGATACACTTATGCTACCCAAGAATCAAATCCCTCCCAGGTAAATATAAGTCATTATGGACGTATTGAAGAAACACTGGTATCACCTCTATTTAATTTTATTAATCATGCATTGAAAAGAAAATAGGAAGTTCTCAAAGTGTCTTTGGTTGATCCAGTCCAATACTTCTATACAGAGTTAGATTTATGACAACCAGGGGCCACTGTGCTCAGAGCAAAACAATAATTTGTTTCTCTGTGACCTTTTGCCTGACAACACAAACAGGGTTAATCCTCCAGCTGCGGATTCCACCTTTATTTTGAGCTGCTCTTGGGAACAAAAAGTTCATTTTGAATACTCATTAGCTGATTCTCCATTCCGGTAGAGGACCAAATTTCTCCATCAGTGCTGCACATTTACACAGAGCCAACAGAATATGACATACTTGACTTAATAATTTCAAGCCATACTTTTTTTTTTCGTGAGCAGTTACATTTTGTTGTTGATAGTGGATTAAGCAAAGAACAAAAATTTATCTTGACCTGTTAAGTCTCTGCATTTAGAGTAGGTGGACCTTAAGCTCTGTTTTGTTGTGCTGTTCACTTGTTACAAACAGGGAGTTCAAATCATTAATAATAAAAACAGTGTTTCACAACCTTGGACAGGAGACACAACTCATTGAGAAAAATGTGTATTCAGGTGGAGATAAGGGACAGCACGCTGCAGTTGGTCACAGTACATCTAATAATAGAAGAAATGAATGGCATTCAGATTGCTTAGTTAAGGCTCCTCTTTCAAACAAGCTGCTCTGTCGATGAACATCAGCAGCCGCTGCATCTCATTATTCTCATGTCAGGAAACAGTGTTCCTGCTGCCAGACAAGCTTGAAATGCCATTACAGCAGTGAAGCTCCAGGACAGCTTCATTTCCAAATCAAAGCATGAAGCCATGTGGACCTACTGCCAATCAATATTTTATAGAGACTGTTATTGCAACTCACATGGACAAGCTTATGTTTGGGGTTATTAACAGAAGTTTAATTAAAAAAAAACTTCCCCAGTCTTGGTATAGCAAAAACATTTAGCCCAGGCTGTTTAAAAGTAAGCTTACAAAATAGTCAGAAGAGTTTGTCTTGTCTCTGTCACAACTAAAATATGAATCAACAAAATCCAAGTTCCCTTCGCAGAGGAGAGAGAGGGACAGACAGAGTGAACTAGACTGCTGCAAACACACAAAGACACAAATTTATACAAGTCAAAAGTTTGAGAGTTACATAATTCAGTAAAAAAAATTTCTGAAATTAACGCAAATAAAAAAAGGGAGACTTTAGAAATAAGGAATCATCATAATTGTTTGGGGTGATTGCGATTGGCTATTTATGATAATGTAGTACTGTAATGTTTTATTTTAATAATAATACATAATAATTACAATGATGCATTTATAAAATGGCACAACAACTCCAGTAAAGAGACATTCAGTTAATGTTCACTAACATGCAAAGACTAAGTGTGTGTGGCTGCACATCACATCGTCATCACATGCAGTAAAACATGAAACTGCTTAGAGTTATTTTTATAATAAGAATGGTCACTCATGACGCACGTCATGAGTGAGGCGCTGCCCTCCAAGTTTGTATGCTCACAATGAGAATGGATTGTGCAGAGCCAAAGCACCTGATGCAAAGCAGAGGTGGTTGTCAGGCCCAACATCCTCCATTACAATTAAGGGATGTACAACCTGTCAGGTATTATCACTCGTGAAAATTATATAAGAAGAATATAGGAAAATAAATATTAAATATATTTTCAAACAGAGCAGTGAGAGTACTTTTACCAAGGATTATTATGTTTAATTAATTAACTTTGAATTATCACCCAGAATTTATTAAAAACAAGTCAAACTCAGGTCAGTGAAGTTGCATCGTTTTGATTTTAAATGATCTGGAAAATCGTGGATTTAAGATATGATAAGATAAGATGATCCTTTATTAGTCCCACAATGGGACATTTGTAGTATTACAGCAGCAAGAGTCAAAAAGACATCAGGAGGTAATAAGTAACAAGTAACATGGGCGGCTGTGGGTGGCTAAGGGGTAGAGCAGTCGTCATCCAACTTGAAGGTCGGCAGTCGATCCCCAGTCTTCCCCATCTGCATGCCGAAGTGACCTTGGGCAAGATGCTGAACCCCCAGTTGCCCCCCATAGAACAACAAAGTGCTGCTAATAGATGCACTGTATGAATGTGTGTGTGAATGGGTGAATGTACAACTGTACTGTAAAGAGCTTTGAGTTGTCATCAAGACTAGAAAAGCGCTATATAAATACAAAACCATTTACCATTAATACTTAAGTGTGAGGAATTGAAAAATATAGAAATATATTAATGTAATTAAACTAATGTATACAGTGTAAAGACAGTAAATATATGTGCAGTGTGAGAATATGTACAGTGAATGTATTGCACATGAACCATTGATATTGCACAGGCAGATGAATCTGGCACAGTGAAGAGTTAAAGTGTTAGAGTGTAGTCCATAAGGGGGGTGCATAGTTTTTATTGGCAGCAGAGCTGCTTGTACATTTGTTTCAGGTTTGACAGGTTTTATCATCCAGCATATCAAGCTCCACCCTCTCTTGACACACCTGAGAAACCAGGAAACATCTGTTCCTCTCGAAAGAGACGCAGGCTGAAAACCAGACGATCACATTTACCTTCCAAACCAAACTAAACCAAACTAATGAGTCCAGCTACAGGAGAGAAGAGTCAAACTACAACCTGCCGACGCTCCACATACTGACCGTGAGTTTAACAAACATCTCGACTCAGAGGGGAAGTAAACCTCAGTGAAGTTCGTGGAGCTGTGACTGACTGACTGTTTGTTTTCAGCTTCACCTGGAGACTCAATGGCTTCCAGGTCAGAAGAGGATCTCTGCTGTCCCGTCTGCCATGATGTCTTCAGAGATCCTGTTCTAATGTCATGTAGCCACAGCTTCTGTAAAGACTGCGTGAAGAGCTGGTGGAAAGACAAAGAAGTAAAAGAGTGTCCACTTTTTAAGAGAAGATCTTCAAGGTCAGAACCACCTGTTAGCCTGGTGTTAAAGAAACTGTGTGAGACCGTCTTACAGGAGAGAGATCAGAGCTCTTCACATGCTCTCTGCAGTCTGCACTCAGATAAACTCAGACTCTTCTGTTTGGACCATCAGCAGCCAGTGTGTGTCATCTGCAGGGATTCAGAAAAACACACCGAGCACAGATTCAGATCCATTGATGAAGCTCCACAGCAACACAAGAAGCAGCTTCAGGAAACTCTGGAGCGATTGAAGAAGAAGTTACAGGGTTTTGAACGTGTCAAAGTAAAGTTTGAGCAGACAGCAGAACACATTAAGGTCCAGGCCGGACTCACAGAGACGCAGATCAAGGAGCAGTTTAAAAAGCTTCATCAGTTTCTGAAGGAGGAAGAGGAGGCCAGGATGGCTGCATTGAGGGAGGAACAGGAGCAGAAGAGTCGGATGATGAAGGACAAGATTGAGGCTCTGAGCAGAGACATAACGGCTCTTTCAGACACAATCAGAACCACAGAGGACGAGCTGAGAGCTGAAGACGTCTCGTTCCTGCTCAACTACAAGGCTGCAGTGGAACGAGTCCAGCAGTGCCCCCTGATGGATGACCCACAGCTGACCTCAGGAGCTCTGATAGACGAGGCCAAACATCTGGGCAACCTGAGCTTCAACATCTGGAATAAGATGAAGGACGAGGTCTCCTACAGTCCTGTGGTTCTGGACCCAAACTCTTCTCATCCAGGACTCGTCCTGTCTGAAGATCTGACCAGTTTGAGAGGAGGAGACAGACAGAAGCTTCCTGACAATCCAGAGAGGTTTGATCATTATCCATTAGTCCTGGGATCTGAGAGTTTTAACACAGGGACTCACAGCTGGGACGTCCTGGTTGGAGACAGTACACACTGGTTACTGGGTGTAAGAGCAGAGTTTGTTCAGAGGAAGGGAATCAATCAGTCTGGATTATGGAGAATAAGGTTCAATGAAGGTAAATACTCAGCAGAGTCACCATCAACGTCATCTGTTCTCTCTGTGCAGAAGATCCAGAGAATCAGAGTGAAACTGGACTGGGACAGAGGAGAACTGTCGTTCTCTGATCTTGATACCAACAAACACATTCACACATTTACACAAACCTTCACTCAGGAGATGTTTCCATACTTTAGCATTTTAGATCATCATCACCCAGTGAAGCTGTTACCTGTGAATGTCTCTGTGACGCTGGATCAGAGCAGTTAGAGATAAAGATTTTATCCATCATTTTTATTTCTACAAGAGAAATCTGCTGAATTTAAATGTTAAACTTGTTATTCTAAAGCTTTGTTTATTTCTCCTTTTGCTTCTCAGTAATTTTTATTTCTCCTGTTCTTTTTTCCACATGTGTAAAAAGATTTCATTATTTTCTGATCTTTATCTTTGGTTGGTTTTTCAATTTCATGGAGAATGTTTCCTATCATTTTGATTATGTTTGCAGCGTGCTGTACTTTATCTCCACCTGAATACACATTGTTCTCAATGAGTTGTGTCTCCTGTTACACTATTTTTAAGAAACTATTAAATGTTATTGCAGTCTCAATGTTCTGTGAATGCTCTGCACGCGTGGTTATGGTGTTGCTCACGCCCATTGAAAATTACTCCAGAATATGTACATTTTCACAACTTTATAATTTTCTGCAAATTTTGGTAAGAATTTGAGCATGTTAAAGCCCTCAAAAAGCCATTTCATTTGCCTGGAAAATAAAAATAATAATCCTTACAATTTCAATACGGCCTCACTTTCTCACTGTCTGTCTGGGCCCTAACAAGATGTCCAGGGACAGAATGGCTGCCAACAGGACCCATTGCTTCTGAGGAGCATACAGCACCTTGGAAGTTTGCTGAATCAACTTGAAGTTGATAACCTTCACAAAGTTAGACTGACCCGAGCCCTCAAACAAATGGCTTGAGCCTCTGCTGAAATTTGCAAGAATGATGATGAATGGACACCATATGATAAACATAAAGGAGTGTGTCCCATCAATACTGGTGGTATGGTCAATTCAGAGACACTGTAAAGTTAGGGGTGAGCACTAGTCAAGCTTATCATCTATATCGTGGTTATCAGGACAGTCCATTTTCTGATATCTGCAAGGAGTACAAACTAGTTGTTGCATGCATGAGGGTGACCCAGCTTTGCAAAGTGGCTTGAGGAAGACAATAAAGATCTGTATTTCCCAAATATATCAACATATGAAGGCATTACAGTTTAATTTGTCTATTAAAATTAACATTAAATATTCAAATCATCAAATTGTTACTATTCAAAGAGGGTACTCTATTTAAGCTATTCACTACAGTGAGTCATTTGTTGGAAGCAGAGTATGAATAATATCAGATGTACACATTTTTGTAGGCAACTGGACTCGCTTGTCTTTCTTGAAGATGATTCCTAACTGACCTTTAGTCAGTTACAACTGAAAAATCCTTTTGGATGAGAAGTGAAATACCTTTGAGAAACACAAGCATGTACAATTGCCTGTTTGCACTTGTACAACTCCTGAGGCTACATGTTTGGTTACAGCTGCTCTGGACTGTTAAGAGCATGATGTCAGTGTTAATGGTGATATGGATGATAATAGTTCATATTCCACGTCAGAATGTGTGTTTTTATCTTGTAGTCATGCAAAGAGACGTTGGTTATGACAATATCAGAAAATAGTGATGTTGATACCAAGGGGCAACATCCTGGCCTGAGCGATGAAGCCGATGCGGAAGTGAAAAAAGCTGCAGTTCCATGGGAAGCCGCTACGCCTGGCTGCAGCAGCAAAAAAGTCCCATTGACTCCCATGTTAAAAAGCCCGATTTTAGAGCAGAATTAAACCTGTTTACAGCATGGTTCAAAATTTGGTTTTAGTCTCAATCGCGAGGTTCTTCCTTCAAGATAACTCTGAGGGGGGTGAATTTAATTCTAACTCTCTCGTTTAAGCGAAATAGAGGTTTGAAATTCATGTGACGTCACAGTAAAGTCGACAGACTGTCACTCTTAGCCTGGTGTCTGCCCGGCTCACCCGGAGCTAACAGGCTAACTGTTGAACACAGGCTGAGACCATGGACAGGCTTCCACCCACACATCGGAGGAGTAACACGGTTTGAAGAGCTGCTGGTTCTCCACACGGAGCAACTAGAGGTGTCTGTGCTCCCGTTTCTGTGGTAAGTGAAGTTTAGTCTTTTATTTAGTTGTGTAATGAGTTATTCCCAGGTACCGGTGACTCTGTAGCAGGCTCGCTAGCTTAGCTACGCTAACCAGCAGTCAAGAGACCACCAGTAATAAGGATGCTAACCGGGCTAACCGGACCGGACGGGAGTTTTTATCTACACACACACCGGGATGCGCTGATTCCCCCAGCAGAGAGAAGCGGTAGAGTTTGGTGATGAATCTTTAAGACTGAGAGAGGAGACTGTGTGTGTCCGGAGATAACGTGTCCGGACAATTAGCTTCGCCACGTATCATAACTAATGTTATAAAGCTGGTTCACTCACCATCCCATTTGACTTGACTGTGTGACACAGATTCTTATTCTGCAGAAACAGATTTACTGTGATCAACTGAACCCTGAGTATTTAAAGTCACATCTGCATTGTAAGAGCAGCTGTTTAAAGTAGCATAACGTCTCCTAAAGCTCTTTATTCAGAGTATTGGTGTTGTGTTGTAACGTGTTACAGTGAAAACTAAACGTGTCTGCTACCTTCTGTTTCTACATCGTTAATCTTAGGCAGACTTCACTGAATTATTGTGTTAATTATAAATAAATTATAGGAAGTGTAACTTTACTAGAATAGTCACATAGAGAAGCTGAGGCTGATGTACACAACCTATTTCCTAAGCTGAAATGATTATGATCTGATGAACTTTGAAGTAATAAACTTTTTATTTTTACCATGTAAAAGTTGTTAAGGAGTTAACCTGGCACATGTATGACTTAACATATCTGTATTTGTGTTGAATGTTCATCTAGTGTTTTCATTACTTACAGTCTAAGCAAAGTATTGCACATAATACATAATGTATTAAATAATATATGCAATACTTTTAATGTGAATGAACTCCATACTGTACATTCATTGTCTTGGTAGTGCACAGTTTAATCCAAAAGCATATTCAAATACATAGTTGAATATCCATAGAAAATAAGGACACAAACTTTGTTCATAAGTATCACTTCCTCGACAATAATGCCATACTTTTTTGTTTCCTATCATTTTATTAGGGACGGACGAGCTTGAAGGACACAGCTGTGCTGACCGTGTTCTGTCTCTAATGGCAGAGAAGAAAAATAAAACACTGGGTTCTTATCTAAAGTGTATCAAATCAGAAAGCAAAAGATAAACATTATTCTAATAAGTGTTCATTTTTTTATCCAACTATAATGAATATAGAAATGAACTCCATTATCCATGACACTTAGCAATGAGCCAACTCTAAACAGGTGCAGGCCATATTTAGTTAAGGGAGGAACACATGAAGCTGTTGCCGGTCATCCTCATGTTGACCAGCCTGACGCTGCAGATCTCCAGCATGTTGCTGCTGCCACAGGAAATGCTGAGGACATCAGGGGCTGCAGTGCTGGGTTTGTACCCTGATGGTTAAATGCACATATTGTAAGTCGCTTTGGATAAAAGTACTGAAAGAATAAAAACATTTTACAAACAGATAAAATGTCTTTGTACCTCATCTGTAATATTCAAGGTGATAATCTCCCACAGAGCTGTTGATAACACTCCACATCCTATTCTTAATATGAGAACTGTTTACAACGTTGGTGTTATATTAACTTATTAAAATAAAAAATCAAGCCACAACAAACACACGACTGAAGTTAACTTGCTTCAATCTATTCATTAGACTTGTTAAATAAACGATAACTTATAAAAATTACACATTAAAAACCACTTGAGGAATGTAAGCATATGATTATGATGATATATAAATAAATAGGTTTTGTTGTTGTATAGTTTCAAGGTTACTTACTGCTCGTTCATGGTAAAGTTTGCCACCATCCGGGCACAGTACAGTGCTAGCCGCTAGCTCCGCCGGTTAGCATGTCTCGGCTAGCCGTTAGCTCCGCCGTTAGCATGTCGCGAGTAGCCAGTTAGCCGTAGCCTGAGCTAACCAGGAAACTAGAGCTCGTCTACCGTCGCTAAGCTGTGAGTCAGCAGTCACGCTGCTCGTCCTTGCCCATTGATTGGTTAGCGAGGAACGAGGAGGAGTCAGCACCGGCAAGATGGCGCAGGAGGAACGCCTCCTACTAGCCTCATTCACCCTCTGCAGAAACCAATGGGTGACGTCACGGACGCTTCGTCCATTTATATATACAGTCTATGGTTGATACTGATAAAAGGAAGTTTGACGTTAATCATTTGTGATCACAGGAAAAAGACATTCCATGGAACTAATATCTTGATCCTGATGGGTGGAAATGTTATTTATAACCACAATGTAGACCCACACACCATTCATCATATCTAAAATGAATTTTAGATCAATTCATTGAAGCTCCTCTTGTCATGTACCAGCCACCCCCCCCCCCCCCCCTGGATAAAGACACACTTATATGGAGACACATACCGAGAGTGTGAAAGTGGCTACTTTGTTAATGCCTTTCCTGGGCTGTGGGTATGTGGTGATGGCACAGGGGTCCTCTTTGTTCTCTTTTATACATGTGGACCTCCAGCACACTATCCATGATCAAAACCTTCTTTTATAGGTTAACAAAAAACAAGCTGGCTCTATACACACAATCGCACATTTTCATACATAGGTATGCATGTCACCCATTATGTGGCAGTTTCTGAGCCTGCTGGCTGTGTGATCAGGGGTTACAGGCAGAAGCAGCAGGCGGTGGGTGGCGGCCTCCCCAGATGTGGCTATATCAGGGCTTATCACAGCATTTCTGATTCCTCTGACAAATCAAAGGCCTCCACCTCAAAGACCTGCTCCTCTCCTCTTGAAATGTAAAAACTACAGCAGAGCATTCTGAGGTGCGACTGTACGTTTAATAAGCTCAGTGCAAACAAGGGTCAATATCGTGGGCGAAGAGAGACTAGGTGGTTGGGAGGGCTTTTAACATTCAAATTAATTTCTTAATACCTGCGGCTGTCTTACGAACATGAAGGCTTTAGACTTGTGTAATAATGAGATAGAAGCACTTCAGCCATCGCTAGTTTTCTCAGCAATATCTCAGTGGTAGCTTTCTGTCTCCTTTGTGTAGTATCTAATGTTTCTCTCTTGCTTGTAACTAACTCTTGTTTCCCTCTCCCAGGATGGGTAAATATGCCTCATTATTTATAACAAGATCCAAATATTATTTCCTGAGCAACTGAAGAAAATGCTGCAAAATGCCACTCACAATATTAAGGGAGGTGATACAACATTTGTGGATCCACCCCTGAACTAGATGTGCAACAAAATTCATATAATGGATCCTTTGCTTACCAATATCTCACCACTTTCTTTTTTTTCAAATCGGTTCTGTACTTTTTGAGTAATGCTGCTGAAAAGTAAAAAAAACAACAGACACAGATAAAGGCTAATCATGAAACCAAAGTTGATATACAGGTAGGAATGAATTTTTTGCAATTAAATGTTGATGACATTAAAGATCAAAAAGGTATTGTATGTTCTTCAAGTTTTCCAGAGAAGGGCAACCCTACATGGAGTCATATATTAATAACAGTAAGTATTCTGATGAATATATACAGATGCAAATGGTTGAGGACTTGGGCACCATCAACAATAACAAGATTAGACAAAATTCATGCAACTGTTTAATAATTTTAAGTAGTGTAACAATAACACAACTAAAAATTATTAACAACCAAATGTGAAACCCTAGTGTAGTGAAAAGTGTTTTATCCCCTACAAATTTACATACAACCTTTTCTCTAGATGTTACATAATAAGGTTACAACATCTTGCTTTAAATATTGAATTGTTCAAAAAACAGGGCAGATGCATTGAGGATGCATTCTACTTTAAACTATCTTCTTAAGGTAGGATTTGCTAATAACACCCATGGCTATAGTAATTTAATACTTTAAACCTTCACACTACTTTATGTCCTTGTTTTACAATTTATTTGTTGCAAGGATTGTATATTTTTGCTAAATAGATAGTGCCATTTACACTGTGAAAGTGATGGTCTCTCAATAGCATCAGCAGCTCTCATTGATTTCATTCAACACACCAACTTGCATTCCGCCAAATACTTATAATAAAAAACGAAGCTGCAGCTGAGAAATTAGATTATGGCAGTGAATGAAGTTGATAGCGTTCTGCTTTTGTAGATGCATGGTGACTCTTGAATTTAAAACTGAATCTAAGAAGCAAAACTATAACACATATCTTGACTTTTCTGCAGGTGAGGAAACATTTAAGATAATTCTTTAAATTTAGAGCCCAAAAATGATCTTTTAATGCCTGAGGAAGTCAGTTCATGTTAGTTTGAAGTGGTACTCAGCATCACACATTGGGTGCGATGGCCTGCATGTTTGTTTTTTACACCCTTTGCTCTCTCCTCTCTTGCCATGCTCTGGGAAAATAAACAGGAGCAGCTAAGTAATGATCCCTGCTTGACCTCCACAGCCCCTTTCCCTTGTGCAAGGCAAGCTGAGACTTTATAATAGCTCCACTTTATGTGTTTACAGCCACATGGCTGCATTTCCACCCCATCCCTGGCTGTTGACATTATAGTGGATCATCAGAAAAATTTCAGCATGATCAAACTGTGTCTCCTTCACCCGGCGCTGGCCTCGTCTCCATCACCCTCCCGCCAGGCACCACAAGATCTGGAAGCTCCACAGCACTTTTAAACATGGCTGCTGGAACCATTGGCGTAATTATCTCGGCACTGGCTTGGATGCCCTACCATCATCAGTGCATAAATTACTATGGTCAAGAGTCTGTAGGATGAGCAAGATTTAAGGAGCGTGGTGGAAGATAAGGAAGGGAAGAGTTTGGAGAAAAAGGGCAAAGGAATGTAAGAAACAAGCATCTCAAGTGGCAACACATTGAGATCTACTGCCTATGTAGCAACCCTTTCAACCCAGTGTGGGAGGGAGACATTAAAAATGCAGTCATTTTCAAACATGACTATCACTTTGGAGAGATAATGAGTGTCCTGAACACTGACTGCCAAACCCACCCCCCGACCCGCTCTTTTTCCCCCCCTGCACATACTGTACATGAAAGATAACACTTAATTTGACTGCAGAGACAAGAGCACGAGTGATGAGGAGAATTCCTCAGCAATGTCTTTCCTCTAAAATACTCTTGTTAATTAGTTCAATGCGTCACTGGGCAGAATAAACTCTTCAATCCTTCTTCCTAAGCCTTGCAACAAGGTGCTTTTTGATCATTGCAAAGAGTTTTTCTACTTTGGGTTGTCGAAAGCACTGCTGAGTGTTCTCAGTCATGTAACTCTGCTTCTTCCTGTCCAATGAACAATTATGGACAATTAGGTGTTAACTTGTCAATGCAGTCTTTAAATACCCACTTAACTACTCCTTCAATTGCCACAATGATGGATTCAAACACTAAAACAATTAAAAACAACCATGGGAGATAAAGAGCCACATTATTCATGGCTGAAGCTTCTGAATAAAAATCCCTGTATGTGTCAGGCATATGGCACTTTTCAGTGTTCAGAGGGATGCAATGCTTCTGTCACAGCAGTGTGAAGAAAAGGCAGATTTAGCCAATGTCAGGCTGGCTATTAGTGAGACTGTCTATGAGACAAGTGGAGCAAAACCATTTTTGATTTGCTCCTGAATTACTTTCTTAGCTACCAAAGGGTACTCTTGAATCTTGTAGGGAGTGAAAGAGTATCCAGTAGTGGTAACAGGATGGGGTGGTATTTGATTTGCTGTCTTGCTTCTCCTCCCTCTGCATATGTTTTTAATTTGCGTCTCTTAGTCCTACACCATACACTCCTGGTTGCGATTCCCCCTGAGAGCTCTGGTCTGATCTTCCTTATTCACAGCAACAACTCCCAACCTTACAGTTTCAAAACATTTTGACTGTGTATGTGTATAGGAACATGCTGTACTTTTTATTTATATGAGATATGTATTAAGATGCAAAATTTGACAGAGAGACAAACACTTTGACACACTCAGATGATTGACCTGGCATTACGTGAAACATGTCACGATTCATGCAATACTTTGAGGCTCCTCTTCAGTACTTTGGTTTGTATCTGTTAAAGGCAAGAGGATAGTATATAAGCAGCCTGGTATCACCTTATGACAACTGAATACCATGTCATGTCATTTCTCTACTGCCTAACCCTTACTCTCACCCTAACCAAAACAGCATTGAATGACAAGTGTGACATTCTTTATGTCACATTCAAGAAAGCTTCTCACTAATATTATAACAAATTATAAGCTTTGTTTTGAAACTTGGGTCCACATGGTCCCTTCATATTCATTCAATCCCTGGGTCAAAATATATGTTTTTTATGAAATGTGTTTAAAGGTAGTTTAACCAAAATGTTTAATTGACTCATTATCTACTCACCACTGTGCCGATGGAGGGTTGGGTGAACTGTTTGACTCAAATTAGACTCGAACTGGGTCATTTACACCATGTTTTTAGCCTCAATGCTGAGATCCATGCGCAAAAACGCAACTCCAAAGGAGGATAGCAGAAGACATGTAGACTATCAACACAAATTACCTCATTTTGAGTTGAATATGAAAGCTGGATGACACAACAGAAACAGTATGGAGGTATTTCCTGTTTTTATTTACATATGAAGAATTGGTCACCATTCATGTCTGCAAAGCTGTTTACCCCTGGTAATCTTAAACTTCACTGTCACCATATTGCTGTCTAAATGCTAGTTTAGCTTGTGTTCTCAATTCATAAACAACAACGACGCAGACTAGGCACCTATTAACCAAAAGCTAGTAAACACAGGGAGCAGTCCTCTGCTTAGTCTACAACTATGTATGTTAATCAATACGCTCAAGGTTGCAGTGAGGAAGAGACAAATCGCAGAGCATTAAACACAAAAACACCCCCTCACAAATTAACCTGGACAGTGATCAAACCCCAATTGAGTCTCAGTAAAGTCAACAGAGACATATTAATATCAGATGTCAATGTAATCAGGATAAAAACCTTTTATATTATATTAGACTTTTGGTTAACACATAGACAAAATAAATTGTCTTGTACTACAATGAAAGGAAGCAATCATTTTTTTTGTAATTACCTCAAACAATTTAGTAAAAATACAAGTCCAAGCAAGCATATTTCAAGTGAAAACATACTCTGCAATGAGTGCAAATTGTCACATTTGTTTCAGGGTGCCTTTGCCTATTAATCAAAAGTGTTACAAGGATGAAAGAAGTACCACTTAGCACCCTCAACTTTAAGCCTACTCTTGATCTTGATATTAATCTCAACAGATAAATACATTTGGAGAACTCTACAAAAGTACAAAGTGTGCCAACAAGCTCTGGTCCCCCTGCTTGAAGGATGCTTTGCTTTCTTCCCTGTTTATTGCATATCGAGCCAAATGTTCAAAGGCAAAGTACTTCTACTTCATGCTGTTCCAAAATTCAGAGTACTTCTCTAACCTAGAAAATTAGTTTGCTCTTTAAGCATTGCTAATTTGGCCATAGCATTCCTGTGTCACATCAGAGCTAGAGCATGTTTTAGTCTTTGAATCAGTGAGAATGGTTGTGCTTCCACTTTGATTAACGCTTGTTGCCTCTCCTATCTCCAACATCGTGTTCCTCTAATGAGGTTCCAATGTAGTGGATCAGAGTCCAGTGACACTATGGAAGATGAGATCTCGCCTCCACATTTAATTTTACCTCCACCTGCCTCCATCAATATAGCAGGTATAACATCTTTTGTTCTTTGGTGAAGGATCCTGACTGTACCTCATGTGTTCTTTACTGATACATGGACGTGAAGCCACACGGTGAACGTCATCTTTTACTTCTTTTAGCTCTGTTCAAACAGTGGGGATACAAAGTGGTACACACATCATAACAGCCTGGATTCCTGCTGAAAAGGAACACAGGTTCAGCAGTATGAGGGGAAGGAAGAGTGCAACAGAAAAAGGATCTTAAAAAAAAGAACCAATCCTTTGTAGTGACACATGGAACAAGATGTTTCACCAAAGGAAAATGCAAATTGCTATCAACGGGAACAAAATGTAACAGTATCAAACGCTCTTGACAATGAGAAGTCACACAAGACATTTCCTAATGAGGAGGAACAAAAAAAGAACCTCAGACATTTTAATCTTTTAAAACCCCGGCAGGCGGTACATTGTTAGACAAACTGCATGTCAGAGTGTTGATTTTTCCTCCACACTCCTTTCCCGTCTTCTACTGGCTTTATTTATTCCTTTCTAGCCCCTGTGGTGTGATTTAACAAGGTTGACATTCTTTGAAGACTTGGCCCATCACATGGGATCAGCTGTCCTTTCTGTACATGTGGGGTTGGCATGGGGTGTTGGGGCTGTAAGGGAGGATACTGGCTGTAAAACATAACCTGCTGACTGACAAGCATCGAACATTTTAAAGTACAGCTGAGCTATGGTTGGATGGCTGCACAATTGCAACCACAGCTTTAATCTTGTGACAGATCAGTGTATTCTTGACTAAATCAAGCCACAAAGCCTTGGGAAATAAGTGAAACTGCAAAATAAGTGTAACATTTAATAACTTTTACCTCAGAAATCCTATGAAACAGGCAACAGATATGCACTGATCGGTCGCATAGCCCCTTTCCAAAGCAACTCCCCAGTTGTCTTCTGGGAGAAAGGACTGTTTTTTTGCAAGCTCAACAATTGTGCCTTATTGTCCTCCCTATTCATCCAAACAGCTCAAAGCTATTATCTTTCCTATTGGTCTGTATTCATCTCTAGGTGTCCTCCACTGTTGTCTCAGATGGTTGTGATAGGCCAACTCATGTTGTACGTATCCCCAGTCCAGAGAGCAGTCACCATTTTGGATTCTCACTTTTCTACCTTAGGTTATTCCCACTTCAAACACTTTGAAGAGTTTGAGTTTCAAATCAGCAGTAAAACCCAAAGAGAGTACTCAGATGATAGGAAGGAGAACAGGATAACCCGGCAGGTATAAAATGGAAATATGATTTTAGAAAACCTGTGTCGGCAGCTGCCAATCGTAAAACAGATGCATTGATACCAACACCTGTCAATTCCCAACACAATAGCATTTCTATATGAGGACCACACAGTGTGTTATATTTTAACATAACTTAACGTAACCTGTTTTAAAAGTTTTAGCACAAGATTTGTGAGAAATTAAAAATTATGGTTAGGTTTAGAATGGGTTTAGAATAGACCCTCTCACAACACTACCTAACAGTAATCTGCCAGGACTAGTGCTAGAGAGTGTCAGGAATCATGATTTATCTTCATAATACCCATTTTATACCCACTATAGTCTATGTAATCTCATATATCTGCCAAAGACATGCAACATATATTTTTTTTACTGTGAAATATCAGGTTTTCCTCTTCACAAGTGTGTGGCTTTTAAAACTTCACTTCTATAATTTTAAAGTCACATTTCATAAACAAATTAATTCATAACAAAAGGGGTTTGAGCTCCTTTCATAATATGTCACTTTTGTTGCTGCATTGCCTCAACAGTGATGAACACGCACTCACTCACACACACACATACACACAGACACTTTATGCAAGACTTGTAGATGTGCTGGGCATGTGAAACGGGTACAGAGTCGATAGAGCTGAATAGCACTCAGAAGAGGTGGAGGGTTCAGCCATAGACTTCATGTTGAGAATTTCATCCATGATTTGTCGACTTGACCATGACTCCCGATCTACTTCAAGTGTTCAGTTCATGTAAACAAACACAGACATAACAAAGGACATCCAGAATCAATAAAAAAAATTGCAATAGTGAATTCACAGATATAACTCAAGTAATCTCAGAGATTACAAATCAAGATATTTGTGCGAACAGAAATCTGAAATTCTGGTATTAAAGTGCAGGTGATTTTAGCCCAGACGCTGTTATGTTTTAATGGTTGAACCTAGATGCAAACATGGATACAAGTGATAAAGTGAAGATTCATAAGTGATGTGTGGGTTCAGGCAGGCGAAGGCTGAGGGCAAAGGAGGAATCAATAGCTGTGCAGGGGATGCAGGCTGAGCTGTGTGTGGGATTGAAGGACCAGCAGGCAGGAAAATGAGTTGGCGAGCAGACTGGCGAGGCGGGTGGTTGAGTGAAGATGGAGACTGGTGAAGATGAGCTGGTTACACAAAGGTGTGTTGCGTGACAAGGCATAGACTCAAGCAGGCTAACCATGAGGTGCGAAAGTAAAGGTTACACATCCCTTTTGAATTGCCCAGAGATGTGACCAGCCATATTCGTGTGTATTTGTAGTTCCTGATGCACAAAATTTCATAAACTTTAGATCTTAAATAATTTAGATAGTTCCAGAGTTCTTTATTTTTTTTTTCTCATAGTTACCTGACTTCACTAATACACCTTGGGTAAACTTGTCTTGTTTTAATTTTATTAACATAGCTTGGAGCTTTGAGATGAGCTCAACAACTACTCACCCTTTGTAACTGTAAATGGACATGTCACAAATTTGCAATGAAAAGAAAGAGAGAAGTTGGATACGACACACAAGGTTCAATATACCAAATGGATCTGTATAGCTCATTGCCGCCAATATTCACAAACCACAATTTGCCTCTTCTGGCTTTAAAGGGTGGAACATTTTTAGCGGTGAAGGAAGAAAAAAAAATTAAAGCAAGAGAAGTAAAATGTAGAAACTTCAGAGAAAGCTCCAAGGGAGGGATCCCTCTCTCACACAGACAGAAACACCCATTTTTATATTGACATTTAATAAACTCAATACATCATGTGGATTAGCCTTGCATCACCATGAGAAAGAGGAACTGTGCCTCCTCTTACAGCTCCATAGGAATTGAATATAACGATTTTGGGACCCTCACTGATGAAGTTATGCATTCAAAAGTCCATTGAAAAACCCTTGTGTGGGGTTTGTGGGACCCGTTTTCAAGGTTTGCTCAAACAACAATATTTGACTGCACATTGTACACCTCTCGGCAAAATCGTTTTTATGATACATATTGTGTTCAGGTCCACTGGACCCAATGGTGAAGAAAGTGCGGAAATTGCAGGTGCTATGTATCCTCACTCAGTCCTCCTCCTACCTGGGCCTTAGTGTGTGTGTGTGTGTGTGTGCGTGTGTGTGTGTGTGTTTGTGTGTGCGGATTTAGTCTTTTTCCAGCTGCTATTTCCGTACAAGTTTGCAACATTGTTACATTTTAAGCATCTCCACCTCTCTGCTTCCACACCCCTGCACATTTTACCCTCTGTCTTGCAGGATATATTCTATATTTTCTGACACCCTATCACAGCTGCAAATTGGGGGCGAGATATAACAAATGAATAGCTTTGCCTGTGTGGCTCCTCATCACAATGGATCAAAGTGGCGAAAATATTGTCTGGCCTTAGAAATGATTTTTGAATACAGAGAACCTTTAGAAGATGATGAAGAGGAAGAGTTTTCAGAATATACGGATCACATTTCTGTCAATTCAGAGTCTGACAGTGAGTTTGAAGAAGAGGATGAGATTGACCATCAGCCACACTGCAAAAAAGGCCACTCCAAAAATAAGCCCAAAAAAATTAATTCAAGTTATTTTTTGCTTGTAATAAGCCAAAAAATCTGCCAATGGAACAAGTCAAAATTCGCTTGGTAAGATTTCTTGAAATAAGACTTTATAGTTAAGCCTTACAAGATAAGAGTGATCTTGAAATTAGCTGGGAAAACTCATTTTTAGCTATATTTTACTAGTATTGTGATGTTTTGTGTCTCATAATAAGCTTGTGATGCTCAAAAATAGTATTTTTCCCATCAAAAGTAGCATCTTTTTTTTGTCATCCTGCTTGTTTCAAGTGTATTTAACTAATTTTTAGTTTTATAATTGTGACACTGTTCCAGATTTAAGTCCACCACCTACTTGAAATAAGATTAGAAACTGGCATTTTGAGACAAAATGTCTTGAAGTTAGTATTCTTTTACTACTACTGCTCTTTTGCCATAATAAGCCGTAATTTACCATCCTGTCATCATCTCAAGTGGTATTTAACTTAATGTAAGCTCTACAAAATCAATACTGTTCTAGATTCAAGACATTAACTACTTCTTATAAGACAGAAAAAATGAAAACAAGTCTTGCATTTAACCAACTTTTTTTGTATTTAAACAGCAAAAAGTCCCAGAGGACTGCATAAACGGAAAACAGCTTCATTTTTAACACGTAACACACAATACACATACAAAATCTGTGCTTTGCACAGGCACACTCAAAGCATATTAGCACACAAGTTATTCTTAATACAAAAGCTTAATATTTTAACATTCAAATAAAAGGTTCTGGGCTTACATGAACAACTCAATATTAACTGAAAAGTTAAAATAAACTTAATTCCGACCAAGAATCAACAGCAATGACATGGACTGTAGTACCCTTGGAGGGAGAGAGGAAGTGCTATCCTACACCATATCTGACCACTGGTTTTATTGGACAATAAAAGCTTTCCACTCAGCCATGCTCTTCTTGTAAGACGATGTGAGATCTCCCTCATGGATTTTGTCTAAGAGGACCTCCGTCTGTATGACTGAAAGCAGAGTGGCTACACACTTTGGACAAGTCAGGTGTAGGGTATAATAGTAGGCCATAAGGTATAAAGCACTCTCGTTAAGCTTGTCTTTTTGAAAGGTGGTTATTGCCACATCTGCTACCACTAGGAGGCAGTTGGACGGACTGACAATCAGTACTGGGCAGGAGAGAGGGCGTTTCTTCAAGTAGGAATTAGGGTCTTCTTTTTCCTGTAACACATAGCACAGACATCCTTCTGTCAGGATAATGCATTTTGGTCATTTGGAACCTAGGGTAGAGGGTTGTTTACAAACACATAACTTTACAAAGCAAAATTCTGACAAGTTACAGTACTGGTAAAGCTCCATCTGACAGTGCTGTTTTTAACTATCCCCAATGCATTTACCGTTTACATACGCCTAACCTTCCAAAAGAACTAAAAACCAAGGCTAGTCTTGCTTGGTTATCATTAGGGTGATAAAACCTGCTACCATGTAATGGACCCATTTTGTACATACTGTGACATAGCCAAGACATTTACCCAGTGAAAATCCTCTTTCTAAAACCAATGTTTTATTTGTCTTTGAAGGATTAGAACATACAGTATGTGAATAGGAAATACATTGGGAGTCGTCAGAGGCAGCATCTTATAATTATAGTTATAATTTTTTCCGATACTGCAGTCAAAATGATCCTGCATCATTTTACACAGCTCACCTCGAGGACATGCACCAGAGCCTCACTCGCATCTCGTACCCTCTTTGGAGGAGCAGACGTGGAGGGGAACAGTGATGGCAGCACACGTAGAATCTCAAGAGCCTGTTCAGCTGTACAGTAAAAGATTCATTACTTAAAAACAAAGTGCACAAGGACAAATCTTATTAAAAGTTATACAACAGACACAATGCTTAAAAAAAAAAAAAAAATTCAGCAATTAATGGGATAGACATCATAGATGAAAAAGAAGGACGACAAAACACTAGCTCATGTACTTGACAATTAACATGCCTGAAGGTCCACCCTAAACCCTAATAACACCAAAACATCATTCCCTACCTTTGTCCATTCCCAGTGGGGGTTTCAGCGCCTTTTTCCATACACCAAAAAACTGCACCTTCTGGCAGAAGTCATGCCATCTTCCCTTCAGTTCATCGATGAAGTTGGTATTATCCTTATCCAAAATGCGTTGAAGCTCCTCCATCACCTATGAAATATCAAATATACCAATACAGACATTTGAATAAATCATTTATGAGGAAATTGGTATTTTAAACATTGTGTGTGATACCATGGTTTCAATCATGCACAGTCAATAATGACTTACAAGTCCAATGTCCTTGAAACAAGGATATAGAACCTTCTAGTGTCTGTCCTCGCGAACGGTATTTGAATCAATGAATGTTCTTCTGGGTACAAATTCCAAATCCAAGAGATGAGAGACATCCTGGTGGTTTGGATTTATTCTTTCATACAAAGTTTGTGGAGTCTTGTAGTGCTTGGCCAAGGTTGCTGGACTGTAGGTGTCTGGACTGTCAACATCTGCAGACTTGTGGTGACACTTAGTGCAGAGGAGAGGATACAAGAAACCAAAGGGACCACACATGACAGCATAACACACAGTCGAGCCTATATATGTTATTGCCCTAATGTAAGTTAACTCAGTTCATTTCAGGTCCGTGTGGGAGCTTCTCCTGCGTCTCGCTGTCTCTAATGGCCGCGCTGCTCTGCTCCCAGCTCCGTGCCCCCACCCCCCCCCCCCCCCCGCGCCTCCCGTAGAGACACGCTGGCCCCGACCTCCCTTCACATTACACGGGTCCGCCGATAATTGTTGCGCTATAACTTCAGCTTCTCTGGACACTGAAAAATGACTTTAAGTAACTTCACCACTCCAAACACAGCCGTTTACCGTGACCACATCCTGGCATGCCCCGGACTCGCTCGTGTTGATCACAGAAACACACACACTTAAATAGAAACTAGCCATAGCAAAGTTAAGCTAGCGCTAACGGTGAGGAACACGAGGGACTAACTGAGATATGTCTCACACATGTTGATTAACTACGATGTATTACTCACTCTGTTTAACTAAATAAATTAATATATCTGAATTACTCACCTTAATATCAACGATGCCAAACGAGCAGGTAAGAGTTGCAGGGGCTGGTCAGTCGGTTAAAATCCATGTAACATTCCACTTCCGCCTATTCGAAATGTGTCTGCATCCGGTGGGCGCAGCGCATGCGCAATAGCTGAACTAATTTCGGATTCATTGTTTCGAAGGACCACATTCTCATTAGGTTGACATGATTGAATTATATTGATCAAAAATGTGTTTGAGTCTTGTACATCAAAGAAGAACGAATCATTTAATGAACATAAATCCGATTAATTAATTTAATGTAAACATAATTGTAGTTAACTAATCAAACAAGTGCCCTAGTGGATTTTTCTGAGTGTATGATCTCACAGACATCATCAAACATCATTCTTGAGTCTGTATTGAGTGTGGGTATTTGGGCTGAATTTTTTTTTTTAAGCACTGACAAACACTGTAATTGATGACAGCATTTATTTTTACTTATTACTTTTGGAATAATGTGGTGCAGTAGGCCTATGTCCAGGGTGCAACAGAACAGAGAAGGAAACATCATTCCAGCTTTTGCCTCTGTCTTTTTTACATATCACATGGACATGGTTTGAAGGAAATGTAAGAAAAATAGCGACACTGTACTGTGCATTGTGAGTTGTTTTGAGTTGGGCATGTTGACCTGCAGTTGTCAATAAAGCAGATTTGTTGTCTAAATTCAAGTTTTGTCTATTTCTTGAAACAAGACGATTCAACTTTTAGGAATAATACAGCAGCTTAAAAATCTTATGACATGTCAAAAAAGCTTGTTTCATCTGAGATATGACTCAAAACAAGATGTTTTCAAGACTGTTTCGCTTAACAAGATATTCAAGATGCACTGTCTTAAAACAAGCTCCTTTATCTGACTTAGATCTTACTCTTTAGGCGATTTTGTCTTATATTAAGTGTGATGAGATATTTTGACTCGAAATTAGACAAATATACTTGGCAAGATTTTGAGTTTTTGCAGTGCAGTTCCAAATAAAGCACGTCAGCAGCCAGCCAAAGGCCCAACCCCCCAGCCAAGTGGAGACTGCATGTCAAAAAATTGTGAAAGGAATGAACAACCAACCCCACATGGCTGCCAATGCGAATAGAATGCCACCAGGCCCAACACGGATGCCGGTCAATCATGTGCAGGACACCAAGTCTTCTTTTGAACTCTTCATCCCAAAAATCTGTCTGGATTGGATTTATTTGGAGGTCAAGATTTTTGAAGAGAGGTGGAAGGAGATGGACCAAACCCATTAATGTGCATACTTTGTGGTTCTTATCCTTGCTTTAAGACCAAAAGAGGAATCCACAGAGTCCCTCAGGTCTGAGTTAGGTAGGCAATAGTTTTGTGCAATACAACACTCTTATTAAACGATATCTTGAAATCATTTACAAAAGCACTTTATTCTAGCATTAAAAACTTTTTTTTTTTTTTTCTTGAAACTCTTTTTGTATTTTAAATACACCATTGTTGTATAATAATAAAACTAGCTTTCAGGGATTCTGTGGATGGAATTTACCATGCAACAATGTTACTTGGAAAATTTCGAGATTATTTCCAGGATTATTCATTTTGATACAAGAGACAACAGACCAGCTCGGCAGCAGAAAGACAAGCTCACTACCGTCAGTACAGTGTGGGTGCAACGGCTCTTCCGGCCTTACAACCCTGGGCCTACTGTAACTGCAGATGAGAATTGATGAGCAATTCCTGATCTAAGTACATCATTCTAGATTGTGGCCAGAAGCAACCAAAAAGAAACGCTTTGATGTGTGTGGATCCAAGATGGACAGGAAGACACAGTATACATGCATCAAGTACAACAAATACATATGCAACACACACACACCCACAGAGTAAAACTCTGCCCCTCATGTGTTACATAGGCTGGCCGGAATAGTTTATGTGTTTATTTGGGCTGATGTGTTGTGTAGACTGACATAGATACTGTATCTATTCATTGGGGTTTGTAAATGACTTAATTGTGCTCAATTTCTAATTCAGTTAAAAGTAATGAACCTCAAAAGTGTGATAGATTTTTCCTTTTTATTTTATTTTATCACAAAAAAATGTCAACTATTAACAATATATCCAACTTGCTTGTCACTGGGATGAAGCAAACATCTGTTAAGTAGTCTTACATACGTTATTTGGCTGTATTGATATAAAGTAAGTAAGATACTTATTCCACTATTATATTCTACTAAAACTGCTACAGTCTATCTGCCAACAGTCTTTCTCACTGTCCTGTCCACTGAGCTCATTGGTTACGTGTCCCAGGTAAAGGCATATCAAAACTGCGGGCTATGGTGCCACCAGATTTTATCTTTTTTTTTATAGGTGAATATTAGGACATATATGGCTCAATGCTCTTACAGTGTTAGAAAAGCATGAGAGTCACAGAAAGTTCAGAGTATAAAGAGCGAGTCTTTATGTCACACAGTCGGGCAATTTAATATATTAAGAATTACTTTATTTGTATCGCACTTATCTTAACAAGGTTACAAGTGCTTCACAAAAATCCATGGAAAAAGGATAAATGAACTTAAATAAAAGGTATTCAATTGAATTCAATTTTAAGGGCCAAATCCTAACCCTAATAATGTCAACAACTTGATATGTATAGAGAAACCCAATCGTTGCCACAACTGTGGAGAACAAAAACTTCCAAATTAACTGGAAGAAACCTGAAGAGGTATTTTATGTTTTTTTTTTTCTGTAGTTTTCTGCCAATTGAAAAAAAATGTATCATCAGATACTTTAATAGTCTTGGATTTGGCTGCAATTAACTCAAACACTTTGAACACATGAAGTGTCTTAAGCTTTTCACACTTTTTAACACTTATATTCACATAATATCTCTTACACATGTAACAACACATTTTATGTGTTGTTTTCGACCACATCCCCTCTGAGGAGAGTAGCTTGATTTCAAAGGTCACTCATATCCAGAAGGTTTCTGTCTCTGTCTAATTACTGCACACTTACAGCTACAAGGCTTAACCTTCCTTCTGAAATGTCCTTCATGTTGCCTGGTCCACCAGCTCCAGTGGTAGACAGCTATACCCATTAGACTTACTCTATTAAGCCATGTTTGACCCTACAGGTCATATGTTACTGTAAGGCTGACAGCTGAAACCTGTACCGTCTTATCTGCAGCAAAAAGTCTGAATTAGGTAGGCAATAGTTTTGTGCGATAAAACAATAACGATATCTTGCACTCATTTACAAAGGCACTTTATTCTGGCATTGAAAACTTTTTTCTTGAAATTCTTGTATTTAAATAAACCATTGTTGTATAATAATAAAATTATGTGTTTACCCTACAGCTCATATGTTGGCCTGCTTCTAGACCACAACAAAGAAGGTAGACCTCGGGATCACATTATCATTTAAAACCAACCGAGGGCACCTATAAATGATTACAGCTGTAATAATGAGAAGAGGATAAAGAGATATACTGAAAAGACAAACCTGATGGTCAGGAGCCTTATGCCGATGAAAGGTGGCCACATTTGAAAACTATTTGATGTTTAATAGCTGAAGAATGTGTCCACTTCACTGTTGTCTTTTGTCCTCTTTGTGAGGGAAATCTTGCCGTGTGAAGGAATGAAAAATAATAAGAGGAAACTACACAAATGCAACCAATACATCCCACCCCCCCTCATTGGCCCTCTTGTCAAAGCTACATTACATTAATGCACATTGCCCGACAACTGCAAGAACCTGACTTTTACGTGGCTTGCTTTCTGACTTCTGGCTATTGTTTTTTGCTACGGCATTGAATGTCTCTCTTGGTATTGAGGTGCGCACGGGCGGGGCGTGCGCAAGCCCTTAGGTCAATAAGTGACTACTGCTGATTGGTCGTGTTTATCAGAGTCTTGCTCATGCCACAGACAACAACTTACTACCAGCTGACTTTAGTTGTAGCTTTATAGCCATTGGGATGTGAAAATAATTTCAACAAATAAGATTAAAAGTGTCAACTTATCAACCCTACCTTTACAGGTGAGTTTGTATGAATACCAATACCCGAAGCAGCAGGGAGAAAGGGCAGATGAGGTATACAGACAGGTAAACGGTACACAGTATTGCCATCAACGAATTTGAGCTTTCCCTGCAAAAAGTCAATATAGTCACATACCATGAGAGTTCTTATAGAAATACTCTGCACTCTATTAGACAAACATATCTAACCCTTGGCCCGTCTTATCCTTGTCAATTCTCTATTTCTAAAAAAATCATAGTTTATTCTCAGAAATGTTTTATATCTTGTTCAATTTTGTTCCCTATCTGCCGACCTAATTCAACTTTAGGTCTAATTGATACTGTAAATGAGAGACAACTCTGTATAATCACAAAAATATGTGATCAAATTAGATCACATATACTCTTAGCTGTACTCAGTCAAATTGTCTTAACCCTTTGATACACAACATGGGTCAAAAGTGACCCGATGGAGTTTTAATTGTAAATATCTTTGCAATAAATTTATTTCATCATTCAGAATTCCAGGAATTCCTCAATAAACTTGTTTTTGATCATTACACATTCTTATTTTTATTTGTCCTTATTTACTTTTTTAATAAAAAACATTTTTGTATCACTACCCCTCTAAGGCACAACATGGGTCAAAAATGACCCGTATTCATTTCACATGTTATTTCATGCATGGCTGTGCTTCTTTGCTATATCTTTTAAAATATATATCTTTAATTATTTAATATAACAAAGTATTAATTAAAATATCTTGTTTTTGATTACCACAAATCATTATTTTCATTTTCTTTGTCTTAATTTTTGAACTAAAATGGTTTTTGTATTACTACATCAGGTTTACACACATGGGTCAAAAATGACCCATGTATGCAAGTGTGAATTTGACTGTGGACAACTTTTCACATGCCACACTTGTCAGAACTACTTGTCAGAACTAAACGGGCTGCTTTTGCACATCTGATTCATGAAAGTCTTATTTTACAATTGTTTTACCTAAGAAAATATTTGATATCTTGTGAAAAGATAACTGCACATAACATTTGAACATTATTTCCCTCTATTGGTGGGAAAGATAAATATGTCCAATATTATTAGCTAGCTGTTAACATATTCTCTTTTAGCTAGCTAATGTTAGCTTATGTAAGCTAGGTAAATTCTAGCTAACGATAGCTAGGTCAACATGATTTAGTTCTGACAAGTAGTTTTGACAAGTGTGGCATGTGAAAGTTGTCCACAGTAAACATGTTCCTAACTACAAACATTTACAAATCAAAGGTTCCTATCAAATTCACACTTGCATACATGGATCATTTTTGACCCATGTGTGTAAACGTGATGAGGTAATTTAGTTCAAAAATTAAGACAGAGAAAATGAAAATAATGATTTGTGGTAATCAAAAACAAGATATTTTAATGAATACTTTGAAATATTAAATGATTAAATGAATAGATTTTAAAAGATACAGCAAAGAAGCACAGCCATGCATGAAATAACATGTGAAATGAATACGGGTCATTTTTGACCCATGGAAGGGTAGTGATACAAAAATGTTTTTTATTAAAAAAGTAGAAAAGGACAAATGAAAATTAGAATTTGTGATGATCAAAAACAAGTTAATTGAGGAATTCCTGAAATTCTGAATTATGAAATAAATTTATTGCAAAGATATTTAAACTCCATCGGGTCATTTTTGACCCATGTGTGTAAACTTGATTTAAAAATACAAAAACTATTTTAGTTCATAAATTATGAAAGATAAAATGAAAATAACGATTTGTGGTAATCAAAAACAAGATATTTAATGAATACTTTGAATATTAAATGATGAAATAATTAGATTTCCAAAAATATAGCAAAGAAACACTCAGCCGTGCATGAAATATCATTGTAAGTCAATACGGTTCATTTTTGACCCATGAACAGCTCTAAAAATCAAAATATTTATAATGATAAAAAATGGGCGAAATTTTAACCCTCAATCTACACCTAATAATCCATATTGAAACATGATGTTGGACATTTGTGCAAATTGGCAATTTTAAACTATAAAGCCAGCAAAAAGTAAAAGGGTTTGAATATTAAAATAGCTTTGTCAATTCTGTCACCCACAACCAAGAGTATTAAGAGGTCAGCTTCTTTTTATATTTTATTTTTATGAGTGAATCTGGAACAATGACTTAAACACATCCATGTCCTAACATACGTGTAATATGAAGCCTCTCCAGTAGATCCCTATACAATATCAAAGCAAACAGTCAGTTTCTAATCGCGAAGTGTGTGAGCCGCTCTGGAAATGTGTCGAGTGAAACTGCAGCCTTCACTGGTTCACAGTGATGTATTGTACTGAGCTGCGTGTCTTTTCTCTGCCCTGATGATTCCTGCTGCTGTCGCCTCAGATTTCTTATCTGTCTCTATCTCCATCAGCGTCTTCTCCTCTCCTCTATTCCTCTTTTACAGTCACAATATATACTCAAGATATTTTGCAAATAAAAAAAACCCTTTACTTCTGAGGAAGATTTCTGTGCTATATTTTACGGCTGCATCATCATGACATGACATGAGTGAAAAGCACCATGGTAAAAGGCCTAAACATATAAAGGGCTTTCCTTGTCTTGATGAACACTCGAAGCAGTGTAAAGTACAGTTTCACCCATTCACACACATCCATAATGTGCGTCTATGTGCAGCACCATATTGCACATTACCTGCAACCTGCTGGCACAGGTAAAATTTGGGGCTCAAAATTCAAACCGCCAACCATCTTGTTAGGGGATGACCCACTTTTACTCCTGCATCACAGCCACCACATTGGTGAAGCTTAGACAGACATATAAGCCCTTATTTTCCCAACGGAGATTTGTTTTCACAGCCTGTGCACATTCCACATTTGCACAAAACGAAACATACGATGTGAGTAAAACCTATTAAAATTAAAATCACACTTTATACACATTTCCTCTTGTTTAAAAGTAAATTATGTTTCAAATTGAAACTTGAACTGTATATCGAAGACCCTAACAAGCCTGTGCTCAACAGCCTTACATGTCAGGGCACGCTAGCTCAAGTGTTCATCTGGTCACTACCGCTAATAAGCTCAGCAGCTCACAGTTGGATGATTTTCACTGTCTTCGTAAATTTGGATAACCAGCCTCATTTTGCCTGGATTCCACTTATTTTTTGAAAAGTTTAGACGACTCACATTGAACTTTTTCTGCTGTTGTTTGCGGGACTCCATCTTACCTCTGAAATTAGCATGACTGATTAAAATTCATAATGTATTCCTTGAGCACCCATTGCAAAACATGCAAAGGCAAGTCAGCTGGATTCGTGGCCTGTTCTGCAGCTTGACCCCCCTGTAGTCAGATTTTTAAACTTGTTGGCATAAAATAAGTGACCTATCCTCCCTGTACTCCACAGGTAGTGCTCATAAAAGGATTGTGGGTAGTGGGAATGACAAAAAGCTTGAACAATGCTCAAACTTGATATGTATTCCCTTATCAAATAAAAGATTCATGGCTCATCTCACAAGGTAAAAACTGCAGCCTCTGAAGTCCAGGTCTTATGACATTCACTGTGACAGTGCAATCATTTCTTTTCTGCATAGTGGGATTGAATATATTAAGATACTCATATCTTAATATAACTCAATACAACAAAATAATAATAAACTAAAGATAATAAAGAAGCAAGCAGTTGCCTTGAGGGTTACACTAGAACAATAAGTTACTTCAAAGACACAAGTAGAAATTAACCCAATAGAGTTTGTTGCCAATTCAAGTTCTCATGCTCACATTTTTACAGGCTCTTTGTCTTATGTCCAATTTTATATACAATCTATAGTCCAGGCAAAGTAACTCATTTTGGAGCCAAAAATCGAATTAAATGTAAAATATTTTTTTCAGCATAGATAATTTCTGTGAGGTGTCCAGAACAACATACTAAAAGTCCTAATAAATCCTAGTTGAGGAAATATGTTTAATTCTCATCAATCCGACTATGTGCCAATAAGGCCAGGCAACAATACACCACAATGGGGCTATTTTTGTCCTTTACTCCTATCAAAATGAAACTTTACGCAATGAAATTACCCATGAAAAGTAAAATTTTTTGTATTACAAGTTTCTTTGAAAAATAATTGTAATATGCAAATGAGCTATACACTAATCGAATAAGCCCAAAATACACTGAAATAGGCTTAATTTGTTCCTTCTTTTTTTTTACGCTTATAACATCATATGATGTAACTATCGAACTAAAGAATACTCTTTGGCTATAAAATGAAGTGCATTAACATGTCATGCATACACACTAGTGGGGTAATGTCAGACTTTTTCTGAGCGGGTGCAATCCAATAATAAAATACATTTCTATCAGCAAATACTTACAGCCTATGCATACAAAAGATGATTACATATTATTATGCAGCTGCCTTCCTCGGTGTAACCATAGCATTAACCAATAAAGAGTAAAATACTCTGGCAATTAAATAAGACTGACCTACAATAAATATAAAGGGCTACAGGAATCATATAAACTGGCACTTTAACAGCAGAATAAATAATCACTAAAGCAGATTTACTGACAGTATTTGCTCCACAGCTGCTACAGCCCACATTCCAGCAGAAAGACTGCCTGCACTGTCGTGCGTGCTTCATGAGACTTACATGTTCGGTTTGATGTTGTATTTATTACATTAAATATCACATATCGTTCAGCTGACGCTTTTATCCAAATCGACTTCCAATAAGTGCATTCAACTATGAGGGTACAAACTCAAAACAGCAAGAATCATGTAAGTACAATTTGCATCAAAAAAGCCAAACTACAAAGTGCTACATGTAAGTGCAACTTGACTTAGACCATCTTCTAGCCAAGGTGTAATCGGAAAAGATGTGTTTTTAGCCTGCGGCAGAAGATGCTAAGAATGATATATTTTTCTATAAAAACTACTTCCAATTGGTGGATGGGACCTTTATACCACTACAGCGCAGACTCCAGAATTATGTCACGAGCACAAGATGGCAGCAGCCGTATCTGGGATATTTTGGCTTCATTTTTTGTACGGTGGGAGACAGAGGACTCCATTGTTATTAAGAGACTGCGATAAAACTCAACAAACTCAAATTAATTCCTATTGTTCAAGTGCAACATATAGTCCTTGTGCAAAAGAGATAATTCTGTTCAGCAAAATTATTAATCAGTGCACTCCAGTGCTGCACTCACGGGGCATCTTGCAATCCATCCACCAGTAGAAGATGAATAAATACAACACAAAATACTACTTCTCATAGGTATTGTTAAATAAGACGATGCCTTACTCCTGTAGTGTTGTTATCCAACATGAACCTGTCCTGCCCATAATGTTCTCAGAACCACTCATGGCCTGTGCCTCAATACTGCAATTTGACAGAGAAGTGTGAGTGCGTCAAGCCATTGAGTGGCTCAAATTGCCGATGCTGTGAAAAACTACAGTATAGCTTCGGCATCAGCAGTTTTCATTGCTGCTATTTCTGACAACAAGAGTATTTTCTCCGATAAGGCTTTGGGTCTCTGCTTGGTTCCTTTTCCCACTGTGAGGAGCGGCTCTTCTCAAGGTCAGTTTTGCCTAGGGCTGGATCCAGGGCTCTCTCTCTCTATCTCTTTCACACACACAAGCAAGCACACATACCCCAACACACAGACACACACAGAGTCATATGTGGCAGTGCACACAATTGTAGTTTAACATAAAGACAGAAAGGCAGATCCTTTTGTCTTGTACCGTGTATAAACTGCTGTGTAAGTAATACAGAGAGCTGTACACTATTCAAAGAATGGATTGAACAGCTGATGATAGCGTTCAGTGTCGGCCTTATCTACGGTCTGAGCAGGCACAGGCACCGACATTACAGCTTCCTGTTAAAAGTTGCACTGCAAGCACAAGCTCATCCTTCGCAATAAAGAGACTGAGGCAACATCAATTATATGTATCTAAAAACAGAAACCCCAAGATGATGAAGCAAACCCAGTACATTTAATGAAAAACTGCTTCATTATGAGCAGGCTTTTACATTTGTTTCGCCATATCTGTTATGACCATTGATACTTCCCCTCATAGATCAAAGTGCTGATAAAATGTATTGCTTCTGGGGCCCCTGTGTTATTTGTTAAGTCAATTGGCTTAGCTCCTATATTTAAAAACTTTTTTCAATGACATCTTTGTTATTAGCATTTCCTGTGAGTAAATGTAAAATGTCTACTTTTATATGATCTGAAAGCATATTTTATTTTTTTGGACTTCTCCTTTACACCTTTCTTTGACCTTATGACATTTCTGTAAAACAATGCAGCCCTATTGTTTTCTAACTAGAAAGGGACATTTGTGTTTCCAAAATTCTTAGTTTCAGGCGCTGAAAAACCCTGGAGCAATGTGGACAACAGGCGTAATTGTGACAACAAGTGATGCATTTAAAAACTAAAATGTTATTAGTGCAGATGTAGCGTTAGACATATTAGCTGTAAAAGAGATGTTTGTGACTTCATTGTGGAAATAGCAGCATGAATGCCTCTTCTACTTAACCTCAAAGCGATCATTGAGCTGTTCTATCACTCGATGTGCTGAGTGTTCCCTCCCGGTGATTTGAATCATGATGTGAAGATGGAGTCATGGGATTAGAGGGCCCTTTTCCCAAACATCAAAGTCCTACAAATGCCCTCCCCATTGGCAAAATAAGCCATCTCATTAGTTAAATAAGTTGTGAGAATATTGATTAGAGGTGTTTAATTTACTTCACCTCTCTGACTGAGCAGAGAGGCCCTAAAGGAAGAAGAGAGGGAAGAGAGCGACGCATGCAGAGTTCAAAGCACGGGGGCGACGGATTACAGTAAGAACTGCAGCCAGAACTAAAGTGATATAGATCCAAATTCAGAAAGTCTCAATACACTTTTCGTTAAGTGATTAACGTTCTCCTTTGTGACACAGATTTGATCTTAACATGTGTGAATCATCAAATGAAGATATATTTCTTTACGTTTGTACAAAAGATCGACATTTGTAAGTGATCCACAGTGTTATCATTGTTTGGTGGTGGTGGTGGTTTTGTGGATGTGGATAGAGACCTTAAGGCGCTTGTAGTTCACATAGTAAGTGTTATTTAACTTTGGAAACAGAAGCTGATGGAAGTGAAGCTAGCCCAGATATGAAGTCATGACTGAAGCTCTTTTGGCACAGTGATCCTGTAAACATTAGAATGCTAACGTGATGACTGTCACTAAATGCTGATACTAAACAGTTTTGTCTGCTATTGGCAAAAGCTTCATTTGTTGAGTCTAGTTGCTAACATCTGAATATTGGCACTGAACACAACAGGACAGCCGATCAAAGGTGATCATGCTGAGAGGAGAAAACTGCCTTTAACAATTTCCTGATAAAAGATCCCATAATTTTATACGATGTCACCAAAAGCCAAAATGTCAACCTGTTTCTTTTGCAATTAAGGAAAAGTCAGTAAATGACAAAAGCCAGTAGGATTCATCCTCCGGGGACAATGGTGGTCAGGACTAACCTTCATGGTAACCATTCCAGTTGTTGTCATATTTGTCTTCGTGCTAAAGGGGTAGATGAACATGCCAAACTGCTTTTTTTTTCATTTCATCATTTGTCAGCGTGGTGTGATCTTGAATAATAATAAACGTCCCCATCGTTAAAAACATAATCAAGACTATTTTATTTTATTTTCACAGCTCCGTCACAGCTCCAGTCTCAACTGAAAACCTTACCCAAGAAGTTTCAGTTGCTTTCTCTCTATCTCCCTGTTTCTCTCGCCCTCTTGCTGCATACTTGCATAAGAAATAGTTCTTAAGTTACACAGTATTGTTTTTAGTTTTATTGCTTTTCTTTGTACTACAACTAAGAGCATCATGAGTGTGTTTCTCTCTACTGATATTTCCTGGAACACAAATCCAATTTGAGAACGATCATGATTTGCAAAGGTTTGGTTCTGCATGTGTAACAGCAAATAACATAAAGTCTACGCATTGTTAATGAATCACTTTTCTTATTTTCCTCATATTCTGTGCTGTGACCAAATCTAAGAAAAATGTTTTTGTGAATAAGGGCCAATTAATGCTTTACAGTTTGTAAAAAACCTTCATAGTTATCTCCATAAGTGGTTAGTATGCCGGGTTGATATTCTTGTGAAGCACCAACCTAGATTCACACACAGCAAGACACACTCCCTGCCCTTCTTCATAAATTAAGCATTGCCACTTCTAAACATTTACATAATATACTCAAAATAGCCCCTGCAAGTGAATTTACATGCTGTTGCATGCTAGATAAGTTGTCAGAGCCACTTGCCAGTCTCAGACCACGAGACAGTGTCGCTCCCTCAGAGTTCAAACACAGCATCTGCACCCACGCCCCACAGACCCCTTCAACTGTCCGTCTAGTGTTTACAAGGACAAAATATGGCTCGGGGGGACAGATGGACAGAGGGAACGTCACCACTCTCTTGACCAACTTTCTTAAGTTGCCACTAATCAGCGAAGGCCCTGTTGGGGTTGCAGCCCAGGGGAAGCCTCAAGCTATTTTCCAATTAGTGTCACCAGAGAGACAAATAGGAATTCTGCACAGCACACTGAGGGAAGAGAGTGAAAACAAGAAGAGGGGAGGTGGAGAAAAAAGGGGATGAGAGAGGATAAGACTGTTCTTTGCTGAAGAGCACATTGCAAGGGCAAAGAAAAAGCGAGACAGAGGAGACAAGGCAATAGAAGAACATTGAGAGATGTCGGACGGTATTTCTTTTCCCTGGGGTGAGCAGATTAAATGACTGTGACAGCAATTTGGGCAAAACAACATTCATAGTCGAGACAGACAGACAGCGGGCCAAGGCCTGTCTCAGAAAATAGTCATTCATTACTGTGGTCATTGGAAGGGACTGTGGAAACAGACAGGGCTCCAGCTCGGCAGTATCAATTAACTGCAGCTTGCTTTGTATGCTGGAGCTGTGTATGTAACTCAACAGTGCTCCACCAAGTCCTCTCCGGGTCCTAAGATGCAAGCCCTTTCTATAAAGGAAGATCTCACTGTTCGAAGGCCTTGCTGAGCTCCTCCAGCAACAGCAGCAGCTCCAAACACCTGCATTAGAGCTGGTAGACCATTAAAGTCATCTGAAAGGAAAGAATGACATTAGGGTTGGCTATTCACTTTTCTGTAAACACATAATACACTGCACAGAACAAGATGGGATAGAAACATTATTTCACTTACCGCAACTATCTTCAAAAGTTTTTCTTATATATACAGTATATACAGTCAGTATGTCATATAGTCTAACCAAATCTTACCTCACGATCATCACCTCTTAACTCATGATTAGGACATTGAATCTGGATACTATCATGCTACTGCTGCAAAATTTCATTTGACTTCCCTGCTGGTCCTTTGCATCCGTCTTGTTTGAGTGGCACAGTCACAAAAAATGTGAATGCAAGTTTATTCAAGTTTCGTGCCAGAACACATGGCAGTCATATGCTAGACAGGGCTGGCATCAGCTGTAGCTCTATATCAATTTCTCTCTATTTCAGTTTCTCATTATGACAGAACTGCATGGCATTAACAGCCAGGTACATGCTCTCTATGTTTCAGAGGGCCAGTGGCACGCTGTGTCTTAATTAAAAGGGGGCGCACTTGAATTAACAGCTAATTGTGTCAATTCCAACAGAGCAGGCTGAACTTGAATGACACGCAGCGATGGCAAGCTCTTAATGTGACACTATGAGGGCTTAAAGTGGTAGTTATCAATAACCGGAGAGATTGCTCACCACAGTGCAAGTACAGCTGGACATCTACTCCTGTGGCAGATTAGATAAAATTGAACAAGTTGTATAATTGAATACATTTGAATAATTGCAGACCCTTCACTGCATCACATATCACATCTTTTTTTGTCAGACATTTTGTAGGTACAACAGCTCGTCTATTTTCACTATCAGGAATCCTTGTTTCCTGATAGCAACAACAGAAAAATATACTAACTAGGCTGTGAATTTAGAATCATGAATGATGATGAACATTATAACTGTAGCCAAAATGATCCCATCAGTAAACAGTAAAAGGAACCTGTTTGAGTTCTGTAGAGTGGAGATTTAACATCTACTTATTGCGACATTAAACAGATTAGAAGGTGTGTTCAGCAGTTATGTAACTGTTTTTAGTAATACAAAAATGGAAACAGTCAATATCTAATCCATGAAGAAAGAGAGCTGAAATTGAGTTGCTGCTGTCCCTTCAACCAGCGTGAAGAGGAGCGGTAGCAAAGTTCACTGGGGTTTTGTCAACTAATAAACTTCATGAATAATAGTGGCAGCTGGTTGCTGGGTCCATGGGAGTCAATTGAGTTTGCTATAAATTCCACAACAAACAAATTAATCCATGGAGTCACAGAAGACTCTACGCTGTCATTGCAGAAATTGATACATGTACTAAATGGCTTCAGTTTAACGTAGGAGTCACAACTGCTGAATATATGTTGTCAATATTCCAAAACAGTTTTGGAGATGGTGATGTCTGGTTCCTTTGAGTTCAACAGTTCTCCTGGGTCTAGTCCATTTAGAATTTAGTAATTGTCTTCCTTCCTGACGTGTAATCCGTCCTCTTTGCGTTTTGCATACATTCACAAAAGACTGAGGACAAAGAAAGACTGGTGGTTTTCAGGACAGAGCTGGGCAGGAGAAGAAGCCTGAACTGCAAGGTGGGTTGGAAGACTGGTCAGCACGCTGGAGAATGAGCTGGGGAGGCAGGAGATGAGAGTTGTGCAGCCAAACAGGCAAACACAGGGGGATCCTAAAGCTCAAGGAAATAAATGTTGCTCAGAGAAAAATATATGTGGATAAAACTGAACAAACTAAGAATGTACGGTACCAAACTGGAAACAATTGAGCTGGCTATGGATGTAACCACCATGTGCTTGCATGTGTTTGTTGTATTGTAGTTCCTTTTTGTGGCCCATTTCACTTTAGGAGCCATTAAACTGTGTAGACTATTATAGAGATAAAGAGAACGGTTCATATTTACCTGATATTTAAAAAAAATCGTACATACCATTTGAGGTAAATTTCTTGTTCATCTTGCAATGTTTTCTTCCGTTGATAACATCTCCCAGACCAGATCATCTAGATTGTCTCTCTACTGAGGTAGCACTCTTTCCGTAGCATATAAACATAAACTACACACACATGATAAACATAAATAAACAATGTTATACCAGATGAACCACCAGCTGAGACGAGGGAGTTTACAACGCTGTAACGTTTCTCTGCAGCGTTTTATAACATGATTTCATCTGATTGCAAACCTCAAAGTCCTATTAAACAACATAATAAGCCTATGAATTACATTTACAAGACAGAAAACATATCAGACCAAACTCCACTCCGAAATGCATATAACGTTGCACATATTAGTCGACCACTTATTTAATATTTTAACCTGTTCAAACTTTGATCTAAAAAATGCACTGAAAATTGTGGATGTCTGGAGGTCTTATTGAAGCTATAACTCTGCCTCCACATTTGCAGCGGATGCCTGAGAATGTACTACCAAGGCAGTCATTTCAACCATTCAATATTTAACCTGTTTAATTTGTTGATCACCCACATACAATTTTTATTTCGAACATAAAGTAATTATAACAATATAATTATTTATTCTGATTATTTTAGAATGCACCACATGACAATAATAAATGAAAGTAATATATTAATAATTTAATTAAGAAAGATTGATTATTAATCATGATTAGAAGCAACACAATAACAGTTTCCAGGGAATGCAATTACCCTTTATTTCATGAAAGGGTGGTCCTATTTTTGGAAGGGCGGGGGGTGGGGGGGCTGGATGAAAAAGAGTGAGAACCACTGATCCAGATTGATGAGAACATTGTCCCTATTATAGGTTCAGATCTTGGTTTGTTTGCAGTTTCTTATGCGGCCTGTGCTTGGATTAATAAAACAAAAATATGTGAGATAAAGCTTTTTTGGAAACACTTCCTCTTCATATATCCGCCTTTGCAGGGACCACTCTCCATGTGTTCACCCTGTATTATTTTATAAATGCAGTACATTATGTTTGTGTTGTGTGTCCACACACAGCAGGAAACCAGCATAATATCCACAGGCTAACAGGCTAACAAGCACAGAGTTGACTGTCTGAATGTGATACATGAACAAATATGCAGAGCCTGAAGCTACCAGGTTCTCTCCTTGCTATTGTTTGGTGTAGGTGCTACAGTTCAGCATGAACGCGGAAGTGTCGAGGGCAAGGAGAGTGTGAGAGCTGGTATCAGCAGCAACTGAGTCCAGTGTAGGTGAGCACACGGTTTTTGGAGGCACTGAACAGTTTCAGCAGGGCAGCAAACAGGTATAGGCCCTGAGGAAAAAACATGCCAGTCACCACATGCACAGTAAAGCTACATACAGAACACAAATGAGTTCATAACACAATGTAACTGCATTTGGAAAGATAGACATAACACAAGTTATGCTGCTATACAGGGGTTAATTTGTGCCGGATCATGCCGGAACAGGATCCGGCACCTCTTGGTTTTGGCCTGCCCGTGTTCCGGGACTTATTTGGGCTGATCCGGTACCTCTCGTATAGAAAAAAATATTAATACAGAGCTGACAACTCTCACGCTTTCGGTGTGACACGCTTTGTCACGCCAAAAAAAAAAGTGATTCCTCACAAGTGGCCAATACGTCGATCGCGAAGGCAGTGTGGGCCGGCGCCGCCGCCCCCCCCCCCGACAAGAGGTCCGCCGCGGATGAGGTTTGCTACATCTTCAAGGGCGGGGGGTGGCGGCGGCGGATAAATCTCTCATTTGATTTTTGTGTTTGCAACTTGTGCAACAAGTTAATTGAGGAGCTGAAGGTGCTTAACGCACAGTACTGGCCCGAGGATGCAGGTGCGCTGTATGGAGAGAATGTCACGAATTCACCTTCCTATTAATGTTTTCACTTGTCATATTTCCAATTACTAATCCCTGTGTCGTTTCAGAGTTCAGCCACTCCCCTCCTGCTCTGCACTTCCACACCGGCTCCACCCACATACGCACCTGTCTCCAATCCACTCATTAGTTACCTCCAGTATGCCTATTGCGAGTGCTGAATGTGAGCGCGGACTTTCGTAAATTAACTTAATTTGTACTCCCAACCGTACCTCTCTGCTCACATCCACCATATCATCTTTACTCTTCCTAAATCTTGTTGGACCCCCCCTGGCTAAATTCAATCCCGTCCCGTACGTGAGGTCGTGGGTGGCCAAAGGACACAGAACTGCCACAGACACACGCAGTAAAACCCGAAACAGGGAGGAGGAGGAGAATCCGGACATGGTCGTGATGTGGGGTGTTTTGGACAACTAAATATGATGAGCATACTGTCTATTAATAGGCCGCCGTGCCAATCTTTAAATAATAATAATGGAAGATTTATGTGATTTATTGTAAGCTTTGAACTTTTATTTTTTATGTTTTACAAGTTAGATCTATGTTGAGAAATTAATTGCTGACTGTAAGTCCCACCTGTGTTGATGTGGGCATTTGCCTGTGCTGTATAGCCTAAAATAATTGTAAATTATTGTCATAAAATTTATACCATGGATATTATTTGAAATTAAGGCTTGTAAGTCCCACAGCATTGTCAGTGGGCATTTGCATGTTTTTTTCAGCACCGTTTTCTGTATGCGTTCCGGGACCTGTGCCCGTCTCGTCATCCCTGCGCTCTCATATGTACTTTGCGTTCCGGCACCTTGTGATTTACAAATTAAGCACTGCTGCTATAGGCCTAGATTACTGGGAGAACTCCCATCATGCACTGAGCACTTCTCTATGCCCCCCAATTATTTGACTATGTCACTAACTTTGTGTTTCTTTTTTCTCTCTCTCTCTCATAAGAAAATAATCTGTCTAATAGATGCCTTTTAAAAAAAGAAAGCACAGCTTTATTACCATTAAGGACATTCTCACAAAGTTACAGACTAACAATCGATACTGACACGAGTAAATGTTAAGCATTACTTTATAGGCTGTGTGCGGTGCAGAGCAGTGAGCAGCAGATGAGCGCGAGTGGAAAAAATGGAGAAGGTTACCGGAGATAGGGTGAAGCTGCAGAGCGTCCCCCTCCTGCCTCTTCTGATCCCATCATCACACCATACATTAGTCAAGCCTTGTGGCCCCTCTGACGTCTGCAGAGAATATGTGAGTGAAAAAGGAATCCATCAAGAGTAATGGTATTGCTGTATGCCCTCAGGGCAGCCATCTTTAATCCTTACCCATCATGCCTCAGCCATAAACTATGCAATCACGGCCCAGTTTGCCGGCAACAGGCGGGTCCCACTCAGCGGGCGTGTGGTCTTCATGCTCTATTTAAGAAAGAGTCAGGGGTTTTACTTTATATCTGCTCCCTCCTCTCCCTCCTTTTTTACCTTAACCAGATGTGTCAGGTCCCCAGCTTCTCCTCCATTCTCTCACTCTCTTCCGCTCACACTCCTCTCCTCCTCTTGGCAGCTATTCCCTCACATCTCCTGCCATTGTCTATCTCTCTGCCTCCCTTCAGGTATGTTTTCATTCTCTCTCAGTTGAGTTCTTGCTGTATCTTGTTTGCAAGGGTTTTGTGTGTGAAATCCTAATAAGAGGAAGCACCACAGCTTTCAGACTAAACAGCTATACACTGAAGTGCCTCAGAAATTATGAGCTGCTTCTGAAACAAACCATTCCGGAGTTCCATAATCTGTGGTGAAATAATGTGGTGTAAATAAGGAAACATAAAAATTAAAGTGTAATCTGATGAAGTTGTAAAACTCCATTGCTCACTTATTTGGTAATACATATTACTAGAACTATATGTCAAGTGTTGTGGATAAACAATGTGTAGAACTTTATAGGGTGTTTTGGTTTTCATGTGTTATTCTCTCAAGGTAACTATGTATATATTAACTCTATCATCTTTATACTGTCACACGTATAAGCACCAAGATTTCCTGGGGACACTAAAAATAACCCTAACCCAACCCTGTTTCTTTACCCTGCAAGCAGTTTGCGTTGTGACAGTATTCAATGGTTGTGAATGAAAAAAAAGGGTAGGGGTAGAAAAATAATTTACATTGGACAATTTTTAACCACAGTTATCTTTGTTATGTTAACCTAAGCAGTTGTTTATTGTGGTCATGTTTCAACTTGAGATTGTACAAACAGTAAAATAATAGGAACATTTTATACACCCCCACGGTCATCATAGCTTTATGCAGAGTAAATTAATTTCAACCTTGTTCCACACTTTTTTCTTTTTTTTGCTCAAGTGTTCATTTTTTTGCTCAAGCGTTCATTTAATGGATACATGGATGAATTCTGAAACTGGCACTGGTGTGCACAGCTGATTCCCTGTACTCAGCAGACAGCATATCTCTACTGTATGTCTAATTCATTGCCCCCATTCCGTCATGTAAGCGCAGCTCTTTAAAATGGACATTTATTACATGCTGTTTTGTTTCCAGTTAGTGTTAATCACATTCAATTACAGTCAGGTCTTCTTTCATCCTCTCTGGACCGCAGCTCTCAAACACGTGGTGTGACAGGATGTGATAGAGAGTGGGGGCTGCGCGCTGAGGGCAGGCCTAAAGTAAGGCTGTCACAGGAGACACATGACACAAACATTTAATTGCAGTTCACAACAGAAAAACAAAAAACATGGTGTTTTTTATATTTTCTTTTTAATCTTACAGTTCATCTTAACATGTGTACACTCCATACTTTGTATTGCTCCTCTGTTGATGCCCATATCAAAGACAGTATGTGGACATGACACTCACTACGTTTACATGATGGCATAAACCCGATTTAGGCTGAAGCCCGGTTTCTCTATCCATGGGGGGTTAACTGCTCTATCTCAGGGTACATGGCACTGAGAAATCCGACTCTTGTCCGAAAGCATTTCATACCCCGCTACGATAGGTGGCGCTGTTTTCATTACAGCTAGTGGTGATACAGCCATTTCCGCTTGACCTCGTCACCACTACCAACAAAAAACAACAACAGCCTTCAACTCAGCATGCGAGAAAGATGACGAACGGAGAGCAAGGTGAAGCTACGTCCCTCTACATGATGTTGTGCATGTTTACTCCGGGTCACGGCCAGGGAGGGAGGGAGGGGGGAGGGAGGGGGGGGGGGCAGGATCTCAAGCATGCACAAAGACCAAATCCGATCTACTTATCTGGGGGTGGTTATCCGACTTCAGTCGGACACAAATCTAGATTTGTGGAGTTACATGAAATGGATCTTCGATTGAAACCCGACAACGCCAGAAATCGGGTTTCAATCGGACACATGTAACCGCAGTGACTGAGCTTCTCTGGGTTAACATTTTTTATTTCTCTGAACTTCATTTTAAAGTCAATACCATTTCTTGCTGATTTAATTGTCTTTTCCACTAGATTTTAACATAATGATAATAATAAATAATTTTTTGATTTATATTTCAGGTGATTTTAGTGTAAAAGTTAGAATCAGTAATTTCTCTGTCTAATAGCAAAACACTAGCCTAGAGGCCTTTCAAGGCTGCCCGCGTGCAGTGTGTATGGGGCCATTCAGACATGTCTGAAATGTGTTTTTCTATTTCATTTTTATCAGTCGCCTTGGTTGATGCTCAGATCTGCACAATGCAATAAAAGGACAATATCGTCTGTGAGCCTCAGTGAGATAAACTTTCCCATAACATCTGTTATTTAATAACCACAGTAAAGGTATCCTCCATAAGTCAATCTCAGAGCACACACCAAAAGAACTTGAAAGCAATACAAAATCCTAATGTGAAATCAAGTCCTGTTCTCAAACTGAAAGACCACATTCTTGAGAAAAGAGAGGGAAACAAACATGCTTGTCTTGTTAAGCAAGTTATCGAATAGACATCCATCACAGACACGCGACTCTCATCATCAGTCTGCAGGCAAAGCTCATTATCTGGTCAACTGCATCAACACGCTCTGTTGAAAATGTGCAGAGTTACTAATTTCCACTGATATAATCAATATGTAATAAACATAACATACATTGCCTGGTTACAAAGCAGGATACATATGAGATAATGAGCAAATGTGTAACAGAAAATTGTACAATAACTCACAGAGAGAGCAAAGGCGACATGTCTGGCAAAAAATGTATTTATAGTGTTAACAGAATGACAAAAGAAATAGTCTGGCTTGACTATGAGCTTTCACTACTCACTTCATTTCATGTGTCGTACATAAAGTTTCCTACAAAAACCAAAAGAAAAAAAAAATTGTTTACTGTCTGGGATTTACCCTTGTAATGGCAATCTTATTGTCCTGCTTTGCCATAGTTCCCTTTGTGCATGAGCTTGTTGACTATATGGCCATACAACTCTTCAACTCGTCACTGAGATGGAGGAGTGAAATGAGCTTGTGGGCTACTCACACCATACCAACCCCTGTTTGGACCGTTTGTTCCAGGCTATATTGGCTCCTAAGCACAATAAGTTTAGTTCTGATCTTCAGTAAATTATGTATTTATTCAAGTTGAGAGTTATTTTTTGATACACCAACTAACAATGTGTTGACGTCTTGCGCTGCCTCCATAGAAACATTTTTTCACCTATGCACAATATGTTTGGTTTTAGTTTCAGGTTGCGTATCCTCACTTAAGTTTAGTATTATCTCAAACATTATCTATCTATCAAATTCTCATACTATTTGTCACACTTAACAATTGGTAGACTCATCTCTTGACCATCTAGCAATTAGACCAAGCTTATTTGTACTCCGTCAGAGATCCTTGAATAAAGAAATGAAATCATTTAAGAAACATTAATTTAATAGAGACAAACTGCAACGGGAGCAACTATATATATACATATATATATGTCTATGGTTGGTTGTGGACACCTTCATTTTTATGTTGTATGGTGACTTTGAGACCATGAAGTGATGACTGCTGCCCACTGCTATGGAGTGTGTCAGTGGTGTCTTTGCTTTTGTTCACACCCTGCTGCTTGGGGGCACATATGATGATTATTTTTCAGCAGTCACATCCGTAAAAGTGGTTGTACCTGAAGGTTTCAGAAAAGGTAGGATTCATCAGGCACAGAAATAAACTGCTCGGTTCACTACTTGTCGCTTGAGAGTGTCATTTTTATGTTGTATGTAAAATGTTTTTCTTTGGTTTTCTTTTAGCTTTACCAGCTAAACAAATTATCTACAGATGCCCAAGTCAGACTGTTTAGTTTGAAATGGTTTGGCAGAATTGTGCTTGGAACTCAGCTGGTACAGACTTTAGGATTAGACCAAACTGAATCAGACTGATACTGACAAATTTGAGACCTGAGCCCAGCTGGAGACCTCACGCTTTATTTTTGCTTTTTTCATCCATCACTGTTTGCTCACCAGGGTAACAGCAAGCTAACATTCAATAATGGCAGCACTCAGCCTGTCGCTGTCTTTTTCCCTCTTCCCACTGGGCAATACAGATCTATTTGCAACGCAGGACGCACATGGTGCAGAGCACTGGCACGTAGAAGGAAAGATAGACATTTCTATTTTGAAATACCACACAAAATAGAACAACACTATAGTGATTACGATTACGGAGCAGTTTTTTTTTTTACCCAGTTACCAGGACAAGATGGTTTATGTAGTATGTTGTGTCTGCACTTACTCATTGTCAATATAAACACACGTAGTAAAGCAGGAACTCTGATTTACAGTATCTGCAAAGACCTTTTTGTTCAATAAAAAAAAAAGCTCACTCAAAACAAAAAAATTCCAATTTGACTGAAAGTTAAAATGAACAAACTGCCAAGCTAAGCTAGTTAGTATATGTGGCACACATGGCAATACTGTATCAGGGACACAGATTGTGACACAGGGTCTGAGTTTTCTCTTCAGAGGACTCATCAGATGAGTCTTCTATGTCATCAAATGAGCTTTCTTCATTTAGGAGAGCTGGAATCCAAGACTCACCCACAACTCCATCTTGATCCTGTGGAACATAGTCTAGGTACTCAGCATCAGAGGTTTCAGACCCAGAATCAAGTCTCTTTCTCATAGTAATGGATTGCAAAATGCATGAGATGTTCAAAAGCAGCTGTGTCAAATGAGTGGTAGGTGTTCCGAAGTGAATACACACTGTATCGGTCATTTTGGACCCATGTGTGTAAAACTGATGTAGAAAAAAAAAAATGTTCATAAAGTAAGAAAGAAAAAATACAAATAATGATTTGTGGTAATCAAAAACAAGATATTTAATGAATATCTGAAGTATTTAATGATAAAATACATTAGATTTATCAAAGAAACACTGGAAATTAATATGGGTATTTTTGTGATACAAAATGGTTTATATTCATAAAAGTAAGAAAGAAAACATTTAAATAAGAAAGTTGATGATGAAAGAAGTAGAGAGAAATAATACAATATGTGTATACATATTTAATAAGTTGAAGGAGTAAAATAAGTGGCAAAAATGTGTAGTACAGAATTAAATGTTCTTGGATTTTTTGTTCAACCCTTGCCCAACTTGCAATGGCCTGGAACATGAACCCCAAAGGACGCACGGGACAACTCTTTCCAACACAGCTCAATATATATTTTTCCTTATTTGTTTGATGTTGACTGGTTGGTCCATCAGGTTGAAAACCTTCAAAACACAAAAAGAAGACGAAGTTATACAAATATATTTGAGAGTAAATGTGTTTTTTATAATACCTAGGTAAAAAGGAAGGAAATGAGTATCAAGGATTAAAACAGGTGGAATTACTGAAACAGTCCCAAGTAATGAATGAAGGACTGTTTAAATGAATGCAAACAGTATTCAAACATCAATATATTATAATAATATAATTGAACACTCAAACAAAAAGCCAAACTGATATGCATGCTGCCTAAATGCAGTGTGCTGCTTGGCTATTATTTAACAATTCATCAAACAAGACATCCTAACATAAATGACTATAGCAGCACTTCCAATATCAAATAATCATCAAAATAAAAGTATTGTTACAGCACCATTGGCTTCTTTGGTTGTACCATGTGTTGAATCCTTGCCTCTCTTTCTGCTGAGAGGTTTGCTGAGAGTGACCTTCCATTCACAGGTGTTCAAACTTAAGTCGTAATGAGTAATGAGCCTGCACTGGCCTGCTGGTGGTGCATTATGGGACTTGCGGTCTTTTAGGCAAAGTAAAGTGGGCTGATGTGATGAGGAACTGAAATGAACCTTGAAAATGGCAAGTTTGGAGAGTTCCATCTTTTTACCTCAACACAGAATAACATACAAGGATGGTATGAAATTGCATAATAGTTTAGTTAAACGCACTTGTAAATAAAATATTTTTTCATATTTTCTCTGCCCTTTAACTGCACCTCAGTTGTAGATTCAAGGGCTAGGGGTTTGACAAACTTAGGTTAACATTTAAGTTATAACATAAAAATTCTCATATTCTTGGTCTCCTGAGGATGATTCCCATTTTTATGTCAGCATGCTGGGCAATACAGCCTCATATAGTGCTAAAAAGAATAATAGAGAAGGTACAGGGGATGTTGGAAAAGCTTGCTCGCTGGGTTGCATGAGCCTGACATATACACATAGTAATCACGCCTTGGTCACATTTATCATGATAAACTGATCACTATTATAACCAAATATTTCTTGTTTTCTTTATTTGTCATGCAGAATACCATCCAATTTAAATTTGACATGATACATTTAGAATGTAATGCAACAGAAAAAACTTAATTATGTACTGATTACAAGATAAAATAACATAAACTGCATTGTGGCCCTCTCTTCCTCCAAGTCTGAAAGATCAAGGGTAGGGCATTACACTCACGCTGCTTTGGGAGAGCAGGGAATATAGTTACTCACTGAAAAAGTTCAAAAATGGGGGAAGAGCAAGAAAAGAAAGCACCATGCTGAGCCATGGTGCTTTGAGTAGGAAGCTACAGTAAACTGTCATGTGCAAGCAGTATCCTGGACTTTCACGCCACACGTGCATGTAGATTGCTAGTTAACAACATTAGTGATACTCTGCTCTTCTCCAATCGCAGACACAGCTTTTTATTTTTCTGGATATGCGGGCCACTTTCTGTGATGACCTATGCAGGGCTTCTATCCTGCATGTGTAAGTGTGTGCTTGCGTACGTGTGTGTAAGTGCACTTGTCGTGCACACACTGCCATTGTCGTTCGATGTGTCTATTATTTTGTTGTCTGTATGTAGGCAAGTTTACAAAAAAACTAAACAACAGATTTCCATGAAACTGGTTGAGGGATTAGGCACCAACAAATAAGTGGTGGATCCAGGAATCATTTTAATCACATTCTTTAAAATTGAAAGCCATTTTTTAAGATTTTCATATTTTTAGATCGTATTTTACAAATCTTGATGAAAAAAAGCTGGTATATTAAGGTGAATATCAATCAATCAATCAAATTTTAATTGCATTGTCGATATTCACAAACCACAATTTGTCTCATAGGGCTTGAACTTTGAACTTCTGTTTTTATCTGAGTTTAATAAGAGAATATTGTGGGTCATCCAGGTTTTTATGTCCTTGAGACATGCTTGTAGTTTAGTTAATTGATTACACTGTTCAGGTTATATAAACAAGTATAACTGGGTGTCATCCGCATAGCATAGTTTTGAACGCTGCACTGAGATCTAACAGAACAAGGACGGACACAGATCCATGATCTGAAGTTATTAGAAGGTCATTAGTGACTTTTGTCTCCGTGCTGTCATTGGCTCTAAACCCCGACTGAAAGTCTTCATATGAATTACTTTCATGGAGAAAATCACACTGCTGATTGGCTTCAACTTTTTCAAGGATTTTAGACAGGAAGGGGAAGTTCGGTTTCGGTCTGCAGTTAATATATATGAGCGTTTGTAATGTGGTGCAGCTTGATTGGATTTAAGGGGAGTGTCAAGTCTTGGTGGCTCAGGCCATTCTAATTTACTTGTTAATTGCCTGAAGAGTTTTGGGCTGATCACTACAACAGACCATATTCAATTTCCTCTGTATAACTTGACATTATGCAAACTTGTACAAGTATCTTCTATCTACACTGGTCACATGTGTGATGACTGGTCAATTCATCCATCATTACTTCCATTAATCCATCCATCCAGCTTTTTACATGAAGAGAGGTAAATTAACATTTCTAGCAGTATCAATGTCCTGTCATGTTAGATTTTTTATGTCCTTCTTTGCCAGACCTACAATCAATCACAGGAGCCTTGGTTCAGCGGATAAAGCCATATTTCACAAATGCAGGGAGTTATGTGGAATGACTGATCAAAGACCTTGCATTTCTAAGAACAGGCAACCTGTTCTTATAACCACACAGGAATATTTTGATAAAAGGGGATGAAGTCCCTGAAGCTTAGTGATCAGTGGATTGTCAGATTTATGTCTTCCTTTGACCTAATTCTACATTGATTAGACACAGTTGGAAGAAGTGCGAAGCTGAGCATTTCTGTTACATCTTCTGAGGTTGAGAAACCACATCAACTATGCAGACGTCAGGTGCAGGTTTCTGTGCCTTTATCTGTGTTTTGGAAGAGGCTCATCACACTTGAATAATGAATCTACCTTTTAATACCTTTCAGCAGGAAGAAGTGTCGTATCAAGTTTGCTCTCATGCTGTCAATCACTTGATTATTGTCAATCCATGCTCTACGATTGGTGGACTGGCACCTCTGAAAGGTGATCATCTGTGGGGAGGGGTCCTCTCCCACCTATCTGTATGTAAAAAAGGCTGCCAGTGAACATAAGACCTGAGAATAGAGTGAATTTAAGCTATATAAAGAGAAAACATATTATCTTCAATAGGTAACAACAATATTCCGAATATACTGGAAAGTAAAGGCAAATTAAGTCAGGTCCTCATGGTTCAGCAGTAACGTTTATATAATAATGCCGCACTTAACAGCGTTGCTCTCTTTCCCACTGAAAACTGCCCTAAAGAGCTTTACTTTACCATCACCATTACATTTACAGCCAGGGGTCTTCACAGAACAATCACAGCTCCTCATGTTCAGGTACGTCAAAAACTTTCTGTTAGATGAGTGCACAGAAAAAACTTCTAAGTTTAGAAGTCTCACCCAAACAGTCTAATCCACTGTGCCCTATTTACCCTGTAGCGAAACTGACATGTGGACACTCTGTAGTGAATAAGACATATGCATTACAGTTCTGAAGTATTGATATTTCAGTTCAAGTTCATATTTAATAGGACTACATGTTTTCACCGGTTCATTAGGCCTCTGGCACATGGATCATTCTCTAGACCTCAGGATGCTCTATGTACAAGTGTGAATGAACTACATGACCAGGATTAGACACCAATAGAAAGACAGACAGGCATAGCCTCAACTCATCTCAGAATTTGACTCTTACATATAAGCTACATCTCTGCCGAAAGACACATTCAAATGGAACAAATCACAAGTGTTCTCGTTGGTACTAAAATATACATATTTACTATATACATATATCTCCTCTACATGCTATTCTACCATTGCCACATAGTGTGGAAGAGTTGTGCAGGTGGACATGGAAAATTAAAAGATATAAAGGAGGAAACACATATCAACTGCATATTTAGTCTGTTTTTTTTGAGTGCACATTATATATTTGCATCTAGATTTAATTACATAATATATCTTTAAATGTAGTTCTCTAGTTTTCTTGTAAACTAAGCCAGAAATCACTACATCAGTAGCACCTACAAACACCAAACTTCCAATTATCCTGACTATATGCTGAAGGTTTTCTTCCCCAAGGGTTTGTTCATATATTATTCACAGCTTAACTTATAAACCATTTTATTCCTGAAAACATGGCAAACATTAAATTGCTATAGCTGCAAACACTATTTTCTGATTTATGGAGTGATAAAAGAGATATCCAATGCCTCCTTTGTAAAAAATTGTTTGGCTTTAATATATCAACATAATGAAACGATGTTAATTTTTAATTAAGTAATGCCTCATTTGCATTTTTAAAGAGAAGAGCACAGGAAACGTGTAACACTCTCAGGTAATAAAATGACCCTGTTCACCTGCAATGTCTGTTTACTGCTACACCCACAGAAGTATAGATGGGTTATGATAAACAACTTCACTCTCTGGCTTGAATGTTTTGGATAAGGTCTTCCAGGGTTAGTTGAAAGTGTGTATTTTGCAGACAAAAAGTACAATGTATAGATGCAAAGCAGTTTTTACACTTCTCATTGTCATAAAACAGTTTAAATATTTATATTATACAGTTTAGAGACGATTATAAATCAACAGTCATATACACAGCATGTTCATCAGGGGTATGCATCTACCTACTAATTCCCCAAATGTCTGTCAATCTGTCTGTCTGTAAGTGGAAAACATATAACAATTTTTTCAGCATATGGCTTCACAGTTGACATGGGTATTGTCAATTACCAATGCAAGTGCAGTACTAAGTTTGGACACACAATATTAAACATGTTAAAATATTAAAATGTAATAAACAGGCAACCCACCCTCTGTAGCAGTCAGTGTGGGCAGGGCAGCCTACTAACAGTCAGTCTGCGGACCAAGTTGAACATGTCCTCTTCTACATCCTCGGATAACAGGGTAAAAGAAGTTGCACGATTGTTTTGATAATTTCATTATTTATTTCACAATATCTTACAGACAGACACAGTAGGACTGGCTGGCGACAAACCTTCTGTTTGGTTATTTGTCTTCAGAGTAAAAGCACAACATTAATTTTGTTGCTGCAATATCATATTGAGCTGAATTACAGTGCTTTTATTCTGAAAAGTTCTAAACTTTGGACTGTATATGGTAGAACTGTTGAGGCGGACTGTTAAACAATCTTGACAATGCATATAGGAAGACATTAACAAAGTTAGACTGTGGGATCAGTTGCCATGGGGATTGTGTTCACTGTAAGTGACTTATCTAATTTATTACACTAGTGTTAAAATAAAGGGCAAGCTTAATTTGGGTGAGAGGGAGGGAAAGGTCTTTCTGCCAACACGTGAGGCTGTAGCATATTGTGATTAAAGTAGAGCCCGTAACCATAGCAACATCTCTTTTCATTTAGCCACTTAATCATAAACTAAGAATGTTTAAAGATGTTCTTATACAACAGACAACTTTTAAATATTTGTAAAAAGTATAACAACGATTTTACCCATATTATCAAACACAAGACACCTATAACAAACACTGCACACATAGAAACACACTGGGGATGAGGTGTCTGCAGAGGAGGCTCCTACAATGGTTATCTTTTGTATTGATTTAGTAGTTTGTGTTCTTGTTGTAGGGTCCCTAGTGTTGTACACAGATACAGACCTGACAAACAACTCTTAGCTGCTTGGGTATAGTGTTAACAAAGTAGCTCTTCCTTAGTGGTTTTAAATCCTAGTGTTTAGTCTCTCTGTGTAGAGTTTCAGAACAACCGAGGAATACACTCTTTGAAACCAGACTGAAAACAGTTATTTATTTGAGGCCTGGTGATTTTTAGACAACACTAGGTTTGTAAAGGTTTACAGGCTGCCAAGCTATTAGTCACAATCTGCTCCTCTGTGTCTCCATTCCACCAGTCTCTCGTCCCCGGTCCTCTGCACTGTTCACGTCCCTGTCTCCTACAGTTTTTATACAACAGACAAGCTCTGTGGCACAAAGGGAGAGAATATATCTGGCCTTTATACATTCATACTACTTGTTATTTGGCGCTGTGTATTACATATTATTATATTAGACACAAAAAAGGGTAGCAGAATGACACTGATGAAGTTATGTTAATTTAATTATATTTATTTTATGTATAATAATGATTTATAATATATTTTACTTTACCTTACTTAATAGTAACATATAAGTTTAACTGTATTTTTTCCTTTACAATGAAGTGCAAAAACTGAAATCTGAAACTCATAAATCAAGTATCTGTGAATTTAACATCTTACAAAACTGTCATAAGGATCCTGCTGTTTCAAATTAGAAGTCGAGGAAAAATTTACTGCCTTCAGGTTTGGCAAAAAAGAAGAAGTTAATCTGAAGTAAAAGTAAAAAGTGTCGATCAAGTCAAGGTCAAGAACATCATGAGAAAAAGTTAATGGAAATGCTCTGCTGTCCCTCTTCCCACATGTGTTTTTGATTTCATTTAAGAATTCTCCAAACAATAGATACATGTTCTGTGTGCTATGCACGGACATGGATGTTAAGCTTTATGGAAGTCACAACAAAATAATCACATACATTAAACTGGTTAACTCAGCATTTTGAAAGGCCTGCATTACCAGGGCTCATCAATCCTGCACACCATTGTTTCCAAAGATAAAATATAGACATTTAACATTGTCATGCAGACCATAATAACGAAAATATTTCTTTGAGGGCTATATATTTAGGATCAAATTAACCTCTTTCTGCACAAGGGAACTTTCAACATCTTCATTTCATTTCAAATGTTGTAAACTTCAGTTACATGCAAGAATGAAGCTTGGGTGTGAGTTTTATTTGGGAGCATTGTTCCCACCTTAAAGAGGAATGTTCATCCTGAAGCTTGCTGCTGAATTTATACCCACACTTGACAGGAGGTGTTTCATTCAGCTGTGAAGCTGCAGTTATGCTTAATGAATTGGTCAACACAATGACATTCCCTTTTATAGGTCTTCCAAAGAAACAAACAGTTTTTGAACTCGCCTATTTCCTCAAGGAGCATTGCCTCAGGCTTGTGTGGACATTTCTATACCTCAACAAACTGGTACCAGCTTTTTTTTCTTAGTTTCCAATGTATAGTCTTTACCAACAGGCTCTGTAAACTCCCTTTAGGAGCCATCACGGAATCTCTAATCCATTAATGACATTATTGAGGGAGTATAGAAATGTTTGTAAAGATGGACCTGCTTGCACATGGCTGAGCCATGTTGAGCTTGATTCACCACACACTCCAAGTTAAGACTGTTGGGAGATGCATGATGATGACGCAATGCACTGACGGGAGTGCCGAGCATAAAGTAGGCTTGTGATTGACGACGGACAGAGGCACACTGGTCTGGTCTGAGAAAGGCCACGGGACATGAGCCCTGGATGAGAGAGTGGCTGAGGTGAGGAGCAGATTGAGACATGGAATCATGTAACCCTTTACAAACCTAGTCTTGTCTAAATATTACAGAGCTGTAATTAAAACAGAGAACAGTAGTGGTAACAGAGGAGAGAGACTCAAACTCCTCGACTGTCGACCTCGAGTGTTACATTTTAGCAGTGTCTCTTTTTTAGTAAAATAACAAGCAAACCCCAAAACAGATAGTGAATGAATCTGCTCAAAGTACAATGTGTGTATCTTCTTCCTCTGGGCCACAGAGCTCCATTGTTTCCAGAAACTATTAAAAACACAGAGATGAGCCGCAATGTTGCATCTTTTTACATGTTCCTTTATTTATCAAGACATACACACTGTTTATTTCAACTCAGTGTTTGCAGACATCTGCAGTGGCCAGCTATTTTCTGCATTAGGTCCATAAAAATAAAAAATATACTACATTCCACATTTGTGTGGCATCTTACATATTCACAATTTCAGGAACCCGGGAGCAAGTTGACCTCAGTGGGTTTGAGGTGAATACTTGACAAGATGGATTAATATTTTTACATTTTTAGTTAATTCCTCTTCATGCGTTTCAGTGTACATGGATAATTTAGAGCTTAATTGGTAGTAATGAGGTCAATTAGAAACAAATATACAAATATTGATTTTCCTTGTGGGAAGGGTCATTTAAGAGTTTAGCCTTTTTTTTCACTCTTATTCACCAGAAATGAGAGTTTTTATCTTCAGAATTGTTCTTGTTCTATTGCATTTTTAATATATGTAGTTAATCAAATCAAACTTTATTTTGGTACTAATACAAAATAGAAAGTCTGACAGAGATGAAGGAAGCAGTAATGACAGTTGTAACGATAGCGGTATTGCAGACAATCGTTGTATGTATGTGAGATGGCATGATAAGCAATATTATCATAATCCTAATCAGCTGCCACCACAATCCATGATCCATGATGTGCAGCTGTGATCCTAGATCTGCAATGATAACGTTGTTGATGCAATATAATTTTTTATGAGGTGGTGGTTTCTGTCCACACATTTTAAAATACAGTAAATAGCTGTCTCTCTATGTTGAATAAGTATTTATGGACTTTTTCACTCCTTGTTATTCGTATTTTAGTAGCTACAGTCCTTCAAAACGCTTTGGGGGATAGAATCAGGAAGTATAAAGAGAGACTGAACAGTGGCAAACAGATTAAGGCTTTTATTTATTTTCCCTCACTATGTTTCTTTACATCTTCTGATCTTGTGTCCTTGAACTGTTTTACTGATTCGCTACGAGCAGTTCCTGGTCCCACAGTAACTGGATTACGTTTGATACTTAAAAAAGCCGATGACTATCAGGGAGTGTTTGAGGTTATGGGGAGTGTGTTTTGTAAAGCAATTGGAGGGCCCTTTCTACATATGCCAGACAGACGGGCATACAGACAGGCAGGCAGACAGACAGGCAGGCAGGCAGGCAGGCAGGCAGGCAGGCAGACAGGCTGAGAGACAGACAGACAGACAGACAGACAGACAGACAGACAGACAGACAGACAGACAGACAGACAGACAGACAGACAGACAGACAGACAGACAGACAGACAGACAGACAGACAGACAGACAGACAGACAGACCAGACAGACAGACAGACAGACAGACAGACAGACAGGCTGACAGACAGACAGACAGACAGACAGACAGACAGACAGACAGACAGACAGACAGACAGACAGACAGACAGACAGACAGACAGACAGACAGACAGACAGACAGACAGACAGACAGACAGACAGACAGACAGACAGACAGACAGACAGACAGACAGACAGACAGACAGACAGACAGACAGACAGACAGACAGACAGACAGACAGACAGACAGACAGACAGACAGACAGACAGACAGAGAGACAGACAGGCAGACAGACAGACAGGCTGAGAGACAGACAGGCAGATATGCAGGTATGCAGGTAGACAGGCAGACAGCTTCTTTGAGATGCTCAAGTTTTTTAAACAGTTCGACAATAAATTGAGATATTTTATTACTATAGAGCTTTTAATAAACAGTCTATGGTGAAGAGTGAAGTTAGAAAACTTTATGTTCAGCCTACATGGTTTATCTGTAATGAAGCCGCTGTTTGTCCATAATCAACCAGAATCTTTTATTTTACTTTCAGTATTTTTCATCAAATGGAACTGAATTTGCTTGGGCACTGTTCATGTATGTGGATTTTATAGAAGCTTGAATGATTTATGCAACTGCTGTTTTTGTCAGCTATTTCAGAGGTTTATAAAGCAATCGACACAATGTTCTGAACCAATATCGGAACTTTTCAAAACAAAAGCTATGTAATCCAGCACCTGAGAATATCTGCGACAGTTTAATATTAAACAGATCACATGTCCAAATTGCACCAAATTCATCACTGTAGTTCCTCCGGTCATTATGAACACACATGCATTGAACAGTTTGTGAGATGTGTGTTCCACATACAGACATTTAAGGAATTAGTAGGTAGATGTATTTATCCAGACTCTATCACAGAAAAACCTTCACAAATCCACTTGATTTGAATGTTTAATTGTTTGAGTTGAAAGCTCAATGTGTGTATTGTTTGAGTTTTGTTCTTGTTGTACTGCACTATTCAAAGTTACTGAAAATGTCTGATTTTAGTGAGTTCAATCCATGAGTCTAACTTTGGACTTGGCAAAGAATCTACCCTATTGTTCTTGTTTTTTTTTAAGTGTCTCATTAGTATATTTTATTTTATGGGATAAACAGAGCAGTGTGTAGAATTGTTGATTGCTTCCCGGGTTTGTTTTCCCTTGCAACATCCACTGGGTGAAATAACAAAATTTAAGATTTTACAGCATGAGGACTTAATTATGATGTTTACAGCTCAGCGCGGCAGCTGGCCGACTTCGTCAAGCATAAAAGAGTGTCTCACAACATTTGCTTGATGTATGGAGGGTAGATAAAACACATGCTTCACAAAAGAGCTGGACTATCTTCACTTTGTTATTCCAATATCCTCTTCATTTCTTTTATAGCGTCAGTGTGATAGGATCATTAGTCATTTGCCAAAGAATGATTGCTCTTGCCTGACATCATCTCGGTCTGGTGTTTGAAACAGAGAGTCTGGCTTTATCAGAATGAGAGACTGGCTTAAAAAATAACAAACGAGGGACCACTTCCCACCCCCCACACCCCTGCTGGAAATAATCTTGTTTTTGACTTGAATGATAGGCAAGGATTTCACAGACACTCCATCTGCTTCTGATGGCTCTGCCTTTATGTCAGAATTGGATTTCTTAATCTAATCGCAGTGGTTCTAAACTAGCGTTTTCGTTGCCTCCCTCCCGGCACAGATCGCTGTGCCCCCGTGTGAGATACCTCCTCTGATCCGCCAACAATAGACAGCTCTCAATTATGATAATGGCAGAGTAAAGGCAGCATAATACAAATTGTATAAATGCTATGAGCCCTTTTGCAAATCCAACTTAAGCCCTAGTTAGAAACATATACAAACTGCAATCCATCCCGAATTGATCCCCCCCGACTGCTGCTGGATGACGTGTAAAACGGGGACGACTCAGGGACGGATTGGGCAACAGGATCAGGTGGGCACGACAGGGCGAGTAGGTTTTGTGTCGACCAGGATTAGAGGAATGATTTGTGTCCCGGATGTTTCTTAATGCACTGTCTCATTATGTAAATCCCTACCCCGTATGAATGCCACAGATACTGCATTTGTCTGCCTGATACATGTTGTCTTTCCATGAGCTTTGTGGATTGACCTCAATTTGTTTCACAACCCCCCTATTTTTTATCTTTTTCCATTCCCTCACATTCCTTTCCTCCTGGCTGGTTTTCAACTTTCTGTCTGGTAGAGCATGGTGGTAAATGACAGCACAAATTTCCTGTTGCTGTGTTTACAGGATACAGTTAAAAAGATCACAGGATGTTCTCGCTGGGAAAAAGACAAAAGTTTAGACGTGTGGAGAAGAAACGCTCCTCCTGCCTGCGAGGCTCTTGCAGGGACGAGACAGGCCTGCCCATTCTCCATCTGCCTTCTTAAAGACCAGTCAGCTCCTGCTCTCGATCCTCACACTCCCCCGTCTCTTATCTCGCCTGCCCTCGTCCTCTCTTTGCCATCCTGCTTCCTGCCTCTCTCCACCTTTAACACCTTTCTCGCTGATGGCTAGAACCAGGCTAATTGACAGACTGACCTGGAGAAAAGTAGTGTTACTCCTCCTTTTGTCCGGATCAAACATCCGTCTTGTCTCTCGGCTATCCTCTCATTTTTTACCCTCCTCTCTGTCCTGCCTCCTCGACTCGCCCAGCGTTGAAGCCCACCGCTCTGTGATCTTTTACTGTGGACTAGTAAATGAATCATGGCCGTGAGCGTGGGCAGCTCGTCGTGATAGATGAGGAAGGGCAGAGCCTGGGAGAGGCCCTTCGATTCTGCGAGGTTGAACTTTAACAATGTGATGCCTACCACTGAGACCGACCTCCAGCCCTCTTCTGTCCAGAGGCTTTCATCTCATCAGACGCTTGTACAGTTCAAGTCTTTGCGCGGAACCTCTTCCGTGCAAAGAGGAGGGGAAGGCAGCAGCCCCTGTGTTCTCACTTCAAGACAAATCTTTACGAAATCTGTATCATCTGTTCTGGGCTTGTTCTAGCTCCCTGTTCCTGTGTTCTTTTCCCTCTTCATCCCCAACCTCACCCACGATGTGTCATTCTGTCCACGACCAACCTGCCTTCCTCCTTGTATGTTTTGGACCCCGATGGGAGAAAATAAGTCCTGAACACTAGCCGGAGAGCACTGTTGGATTTAACAATGCTGTCACTCACCACAGTGGGTTTTTCCCTGCCATTGCTTTCCCCTTTTTCTCTCTCACCAAAGTGCCACTGAACATTATCTTCATGGCTGTGAAAACTGACAGCTGCCGGTAGGAGTGAAATAATTGCCACTGCCAGGGTGACAGACATTATTGGCTCAGTTGTACAATAGGAGAACAATGACATTCTTCTCTGAAGTGTATGGAAGCCAGAGGAATTCTTGCTTTCTTTATTCCGCGAACGAGTCAGCTGTTTGCAGCTGGAGCGAACAGCTCAAACCTCCAACAATGTAATGTTTTGTCACTTTGTGCTCAAAATGCTTTTACATTTGTGGGCTGTCACTCACTATAGAATGATCCAAAAGAATCTTGGCAAGACAATTCTCAGCTTAAAAATCCATCCCGCTGCTTTACTGGCACAGAGTGGACGTACATGTCATCCCACACAAACACAGATCATAGATGGCTGTACAGTCTGTAGGCCTCACAGTGACAATCACAGCCAGATGTTCTGAGGAAGCAGCTGGATTCTTTTTGTCAAATTCGACTAGAAATAACAAAATGTTCCATAAAAAATGAATAATTTACCAACATGTTTTACCAAAGCAATACAGGGGTGTAAAGTAAAATATTTGTTCAGGTATTTCGTTCCCAGCTCCAATTACACACATTAATTATGTTCATTACATTCAAACCAAGTTCCCTCCATCAGCATGTATTTAAGGTACGTGCAGTACCTGTACCCAAACGATTTCCTGAGGATTGTTTATGCTATCAGGGCGGCTGTGGCTGAGGGGTAGAGTGGTCGTCCTCCAACCTGAAGGTCAGCAGTTCGATCCCCAGTCTGACCCATCTGCATGCCGAAGTGTCCTTGGGCAAGATGCTGAACCCTGAATTGCCCCTCATAGAATAACCAAGTTCTGCTAAAAGATGCATTGTATGAATGTGTGTGTGATTGGGTGAATGTAAAACTGTACTGTAAAGAGCTTTGAGTGGTCATCAAGACTAGAAAAGTGCTATATAAATACAAAACCATTTACCATTTAAAGTTGGTGTTTGTGTCGTGGCTTACGATGAGGCTGATGCGTTAAACACTTCCATTCACTGCCTATTTTATATGCCAAAAATAGGTCTCTGAGGACATCATGATGATCTCTTTTGAGAAATACTCAGCTCCTATCTTTATACAAAGATTTTGCCTTTTATTTTTATTAATTTTCAGTATTCGTTGGATTCAAATAACCATGTGTATATTACCTGGGCTGTCTCTTGGCCATGCTTTAGCACTGTTCTCAAAATTAAGATCACTCTTAGTAAGATAGTGGCATATAGTATAGTTACATTTGACATGGTTGACCAAATTCTATCCCTGGCCAGTCTAAAATAAAAAAAAAACAGTTGGTTATTACTGCATTAACAGAAACTACATGTGGAGGTTCCTTCTTCTCTTGTATCCTGGGCCCAAACTGTTTAATTCCAGCAGGCATGTTAGCTGGAGTTATACAGTGTTAAGGCCGGAGCATGCTTCTGCGTTGTCAGGGGCCCGCAAGCACGCAGTTGTAACGCAGGACTCGTTCTCATTCATGGTTTTCCAACCGTTGCGCGTGTTGCCATGCAATTCCCCGCCAGAACACAGGTGGAGTAATGTTTTTTGTCGAAGTCGGCTCTTCTTCGTGTGTGGCACGAAGAAGAGCGATTTATTTACAACGCCACGGCGGCTCCTCAGAGCCTTTTTCTGGCGGAAAAATCCGCCGGTCAGTGACGGGTTATACTAGTGGTCATAGTTTCTCTTCTGCCAAGTGCTCTTCTATTTGGTCCATATTTGTTCTTCTAAATATTCCGTGGTTTCCGCCGGTATTATCGGGCATGAACCGGAAATGCGACTCCGGAAATGATGTAGTCAGCAGACCAATCACAGCCCTTGCGGGCGGGTGACGCTTGTTAGCTTTGCCGTCTAGTTAGAAAAACTGGCCGACGCACGTAAGCAAGTAAGAAGGGCTACGATAGCACTTGAGGGGCCCGGAAAGGCTCTTGCGCTTCCGGGCCCGTGAAAACGCAGAAGCATGCTCCGGCCTTTAGTAAGTAAGTAAGTAAGTGTTCATAAGGGGGGTCAGGGGGTAGAGCTTGTCATCCCCTTCCCACAAGTCATATATGCACTAGTGCCTTATGCACATTTGTCTCAGTTGCGCTCCGCATCCCTGATCCTCATAATGTGATCACAGACACAATTTATACTTCACTGAACCTTTCTGTGTGAAGAACAATCAGGAGAAACGAGTCATGAGACCATACCATCAAACAAACCACATATCTCCTCCCAGTTTATCTGTTACTAGCTTAAACATAAGCTAAAAAAAACACACAAAATAACATTTTATTATTCATTTTTAAATCAGTGCAGTCAAAAAGTGCGAGGACACCAACAGCTAGTCAGTGACAGAAAATAAATGAAAAGGTAGTTTTCTATTCCTTCACCGCTGAAGAAGGAAGGCCTATAAATGTATTCGAGGATATTATTTCTGCTGTGTAAGACAATATGTACTGGCATAAAAACAGACTACTACAAATATATGCTGATCATTGCCAAGTGGACCAAGCTAGTTTGGAATTATGCTGAAGACACTTATGGGGCCCAGGAGAAGCATCCTGTGATGAGCTGAGTAATGAGCCTGAGCCCTGAATGCTTGTGCCTGCCTGTTGGAGGAGGGTTTGGCTGGGATGTAGTGATTGGCCAGATGGGTGTGACAGGCTTCATGTCATTCAGGTAAATAGATGAAAATAATGACAGTGTGTGCCTGGTAAATTACTATTGTTCTTTCATGGGCTCCAAATCTGTCTACATGGTCACCTTGGGGACATTTAAGTTTGTGTGTATGGTGGAACATAAATAAATAAATCATTAAAGGGAAACACTGAGAAGTGCAAGAAGAGTTGTTTTTTAATTATGAAACCATAGTGGGTACCAGGATGTCAGTTAAGTAGCTGGGTTTTCATTGTGTGTCCCAGGACACCGTTGTTTATTCACTCTCAACAGGAGAGTGTGCTGTGGCTGCCTCCACACCCGTACGTGGAGCTTTCCATTTGTAAATGGATCAGCCAAAGATCCATGTTAATGCCAGGGATGAACAGGGCTCCAGGAAATGAATTTAAGTCAAAGTAGTGTGTGTGTTTGTGTGTGTGTGTGTGTGTGTGTGTGTGTGTGTGTGTGTGTGTGTGTGTGTGTGCCTGTAACCTTTTTGGTCAGCTCATTTCACAAAGAGGTGTGAAGAGGCCACTGCCTGTTGCTGTCAGGTTGTCACACAGTGTCTCTCTCATCCGACAGCAGTGTATTAGCGCAGTCAGGTACAGACATATTTGCGACTTGTTCAGGCACAGGTGATGACAGGTGAGGACAGCCATGTAAATATTGGGATCCGGGGAATTACTTTGAAAACAAAGGAGCAGGTAGTATGTCCACAGGTCACATCAAAAACCTTGTAGAAGGCAAGTAAGTCACAAAGGAATGGTGACCACTGCAACCTGAAAAACGATCAGTTAAAGAAACAGCAGGTTTTGGTATCAGACCATTGTGCACAATATAACTTAATTTACAGGTATTGCTTCATTCTCTTAAGCCGATTTCAGACATGAACTGGAATATATCTGCATCGGCTGTAACACTCTTGAATGTCATTGTCCTTCTTTCAACACGCTCACGCAGAATCTTCCAGATAATCTCCGACTGTGTTCTCACCTGGGCAGAGAGTGTGTGAGAAGACAAATGACCGAGTGAGAGGCTCCAGACATTATCTAGAGTTTTATCTAGGGGGCTGGCAAGAGAAATGGCGCAGAATGTCAGGAGCCTCTCACTCTGCCATTTCGCGTTCTCACATCTACCGCCTATGAATAATTTCAGAGGATTATCCAGAGTTCTGTGCATGTCTGAAATCAGCTTTAGTTGCACAGCTTCGTCAAGGCACTAACCATAATAGTTTGTTTTCTCTCTGATTCTGCATAGCAGGGGCTTCTCTGCTGCTTCCTCATCACAGCACATCCTCATTCACTCACAGCGAGTCAAAAAACACGACTGAACACAGCGGCTGTGAGCTGCTGCGTCTGGAGGTGAAGGCTTCTCTCAAAATTTGATGCAAAAATCAGATCATCCATTAAGAGTTTCCCCAAAGTCAGGTATCCTGCTGTTTATCCTTTTTTAAGGCGCTTCAGTTCATCACAGAGCGTAAATTAGAACAGCGGTGTAGTTTATACTACTAGTACACAGGCTTCAGTATTATGAAATTAGTCAAGGTACACTATTACACCATTTAACACAGACCCTCCTTCAGTGCCAGAAGATCAACTATAGTTAAATACACAAATTAATGTCCATCATTCTCCTACCATCAGCTAATCTAATCAGAAGTCTTTATTCACTTTATTTTTCGGACTGTTTAATTATAGTTAATTGCGTGACCCAATATAAAAACGGTACATAAGAAATCATCCCAGTTGCTGACAACTGCTGGTTAATGTGGCTGCATCGGTCTTCAGATATAATACAAAATACAGAGTAGGAATAATCTTTATCTCCTCCGCCATCAAATCATGTTACAGAATGAGCAGAAGAGATGACAAAGGAGAGCAGAGTTACAGGCAGAGGAAAAGGACAAACTCAAAGAGAAATTAGATCAGGATGTGAGAGTTACACACAATAATAATTAACAATAGTAATAATTCTTATAACTATATTGCATGGCCCTTTCTTACAAGGACATTAAACTTATACATGCTGAATAAAATGAGAATAAATACAGAGAATCGCTACAAAAATATTTAAATATAAATGTGCAAAACTGGAGATAGAGTGTGTCAGTGAGACAGAGAAAGTGGAAATATGATCACAGGAGGAGTTGGTGCATATGATTGTAATTTCAGATACATCAGAGTTTAATTGAGGGGAGTTAAGTGGAAGCCTGTTTTTAACATCTGCACGATAGAATTGTATTTTAGCCAATTGTATTTTGCTTTTCAAAAGAGAAAGATACAATCTGCATATAAATGGAAGTTGATGTGATGCTTTGTGGTAGTGGGAGATTTACCTCTGCCAATGAAATCACAGAAATCCCTTTATGAAAGTTGTCAATAAAACCATTCTGAAACCATGACCTATGTTCCATATAGTAAGAGTAAGAATGATTGAATTAACTGCCATTATTTTTCATACATTGCATGTTGGCTGTTTCAGAGGATTGATAAGCAATCATCACAATCTTTAGACCAAAGTTCACAATTTTTCTAAATGTAAGCCCTGTAATTCCAACCTGCTGGCGATATACAAACATTCTACCTGTACTAAGACGATTCTATCGAGGTTGTTTTCAGGATTAAAACCAGCACCTGTGCTGTTTGACTGATATGGTGAAATTCAAATGATCAAATAGCTGTGATTTTGACCCGAGGTTTGACCCAGTTTCCGACCACTGCTGTAGTTTATAAGAGAACCTGGAAGAAGAAATGTTCCAGTTGTTTCACACACACTCAGTAAAATAATTGGTTACTTCCTGCAGCCATTTACTTGTCCAACCACTGGCTTCCTTTTCCACCCCATGTAAAATGTTCTACTTCCACCTATGCGGCACTGTTCATACATTTGTGGATATCTTCAAGTATATGAATATGAAGCAGGGCAGCTTAAAAAGAGCACGGAGCCCAGACAGGCCCTCAAAGAAATCGGGTTAAAAGAGGTTCTCGGGCATTGGGGATATGTCTATTGTGGGTGGCAGAAGAATGAGAGGAGCGAGTGGATCTCTGAGCTCGACTGGAGAGACAGAGAATTGCCTGTAGCACTGTGGATGTAATAGAGGGAGGCAGTGATACGTTTCTGCCAGGCTGGTCTGGTCACTAGGGAGCTTCTGTCTCCAGCGTTTGCCACTCACTCTCATAGGCCAGAAACTTCTCCTCCTGTACCTCCTTTGCCTTAGTTTTCCAGTTTTCTACTTTGCCCCAACCCTGCTCGAGGTAAATATAACTGCAGCCTCTGGAGACTGGGTGTACGTTTGCAGCTCGACGGGGAGTTTGTGGCATGTTTTTCTTGTTTTTTTTTCTGCAGAGGACCATCTCTTTCAAGTTAAATCAGCTCACTTGCTTTGGGCCTGTCTCTGCTGGGCATCTGCTAATGCCTGCTCAATTACACCCAGCCCTATCCCTGGTTAGGAAAGCACACAAACACACACAGACGTACACACACAGAATACAGACTAATGCGTGATTGTGGGGGGATAGCCACCTTTGAAGTCGAGCAATGCTGCCCCGAGATGCGTAAGTTGAACGTCGCCAGAAGGGAAGAAAGTGAGCATATAAACACACAAACCTTTCAGAGGCCAAAACAAGCTGGCCTCTCAGTTTGAAGCCCTAAGGGGAAGCTTTGGATGTACTGACACATTACTCTCTCTCTCTCTCTTTCTGTGTGGGTGTGTGTGTACGCTCACAGGAGGTTGCGGCCGTGTTTGGCAGGGTTAAACGGTCAGGCAAGCCTTCAATTTGTGCGACCTGTACTTCACTGTAGCTGCAGTTCATTAGAAAGGGGCTGCTTAGGTGGCGAGGCAGGGACCCGGGAGAATCGGTTAATTACGCCGTTCAGACTCCTTGATGGGCTGAGAAATTCCATTCCCACTCAGCAGGAGGGCTGGCGTATGGAAGTGAATGTGCGTGTGTCCCGATCGGTGTAAACACACGGCACACCGCAGGAAGGCAAGTTAATTTGAATGAAAGACAGCTAAACTGTTACTGTACCTTGGGTTTACAGTGACAAGTTTTCTCTTTGAGTAAACTCTGTCTGACTTCCTGTCACTCTGAGTCCCAGAGACTACGTCTCACCGGTACTGTACAATACAGTGCGATAAACAACTGAATTGAGTTAGTAGGTTTTTTATGAAGATTAATGTAGGTAAGATGATAATGTCCTTTATTTTTTTCAATCATCAAAAGCTAACTACTACCACTTTACTCTTGATTAAAAAAAAAAATTGAATCTGAGAGAAAGAACAATGGGATTTCAGTGACATAATAATCATTCCATGCATAAATACTGTTAGTCTACTATTACAGTGCTATATTTATTTTTTGCTCAGCATGCATTGACTCTCAATTTAGTTATGTTAAGTCTGCGTCATCATAGTTCTTCAGTCACATCTCTCTAGCATTCTAATGGCCCTGAAAACTCAACACTGAGTCATGTGTTTCCGTGCTTATCGTTCCTTCACTTGGCTGTTGGATTTTAGTCAGACACTCAGATGCTGTTTTCATGTCCGCCTGCGGAATGTGCCAACCCTGGATCTCAGTTTAACATTTATCATACCCGCAAGCAGAACTGTGGGACAATACAAATAGTTTAGGAGACACTCGCGGTCCAATATGTAACAAGTGTAATGTGGATATTGAAATCCAGGCACTTCATATGAATTTACAGCGAATGTTTAATATAATATAATATGAAACTTACTCCAATGATCTCTTACAGTGATGTCTTTTTACCGTGACTGTCATGTCAATACTCGTTTTCGGCTTTATTCCCACACTAGTGCAGTGCTTGTTCTAAACCTGCCTGATGGAATGGAATGTTCCCTTGGCCTGTGTTAATGCTCTGGAGTTACCTCAGAATTATTCCTTGCCAGCAGTTAGTCCATCTCCGAATACATTACACTGTCACTTTCTATTGTTTGTATGCTAGACGTTGTGTGCAGAGATCTTTATATAAAGTCTTTGGTGCAGAGTGAGAAAACGTGTTCCTCCTTCCTGGTTTTTCTGTGATGAAGATTTTGTAGTCAATATCTTTCTGTATTTCTGCTCTCGGGTATATAAGTTTGAATGATTTACTTAACTGCTGTTGCTTTTTGCATGTCAGCTATTTCAGGCCTGCAAGCAGGCACAATGAACTTCAGCCCCAAGTTCACAGCTTTTCAAATAAATGATCTGTCATTCAGCTCATTGTGATGCGTTGCAGCAAAACAACGAACATTGTGCTTTTACTCATTGCTCCAGTAAGGGTTAGTCCTGTGTTTCGCCCCAAAGCTTTGGAACCTTCTCCCTCTTTCTGTCAAGTTTTAACCCTCTTGTTGAGACAGTTAAAGCTGGACTGAAGACCCACCTGCTTTTCACTGCCTTCGAGTCTTATTTACTTATCTATATGTGTACTTGTTTTTAGCCTATTTTGTCCATTTTTATGAAAAGGGTTTGAATTGTTCATTCATTCTAAGCTTACTGGGTGGCTCTTGTTATTCTATGACTTTCTTTTTCTGTCTCCTCTTATTCTATTTGTATTTTTATTGTACAGCAGTTTGGGCAATCCCGGTTGCTTTTGAATATGCTAATATGAACACACATGATATGATTTGGTAGTCTAGGTATGGGCAAACAATGATCCTCATTATCAAAAGTATCCGGTGGCACTTTTGACCTGCGGGTTGGCACCTGTTTATTCCATTTTAATCAATATTGAATATATTGCATGTTAAGTCGAGAAGATGATTTGTTCGCATGGGAGGCATTCTAAATACAGACAGACAGACAGACACACGATTGTGCAATAGGTAGGTAGATGAGAGCAGCATGTCATGTGACATTTATTACCTGGTGTGAGCGTTAAAAAGATGCTACACCTGATTATAAAAACTGACATTGCTGTTTATATATATATATATATATATTTGCATTTATATTTACACTTCATTATAGAGCCAATCCTGCAGCATATGTCTGACTTTAATTGAATTCCCATTTCCTCACATGCTGCAAAATGTTTGATAGGCCTTAATTAATTTAGTCATCCATGCAAGTCACAAGGATGAAAACATGGAGACTGATTATTTTTGCGGTTGTTCTTGATTATTTATTAGTTTGCATTTTCCTCATCAGTGATACTGCAAGTGGAAAATAGATTGAATGTACTGATAACAAAAAAAATCTCAACTGTCTGAAATTGTTTGTTTCAAGGTGTTTCATTGTTTATTAGGTAGGTTGTTGGTTTTTTTCGTGTGTGAGAAATTTATGTCAGAACTGGGGTCGGCAACCTTAGGCACTGTCATCATTGGCACACAGCCGATTTCTTTTTATGAAAATGTTCAAAGGTTTTGCCGTTACCTAGTAGGTCTTACTTAGCTTGATTGATGTTAACACCTCCCAGAACAGTGCAGCAGTTCAGGTGCATTGATGATGTCAACCCCGCTAGCTAAAATAAACAAAGGTACGGGCATTTCAGCCCTAATGGGCCGGGGACTATGGCTTTGTTTCTCATTAGGACCAAGCTGTGTGCACGTTTTGTTCTGAACATGTCGTTTTTCAAATTTCCAGTGTAAAGCGCCACTTTGAGACAAGGCAAGAAAGACTGAGCCATCCCATTGCTAGACATTCCCATATCAGCTAGAAGTATCCGCAGAAATGGCGGAAATGGCAGGGTGCAGCAAACAGCAGGGATAAAAGATGCGGCGGTATTTGGCAACAAAAACTGAGGACATAGCCAAGCTCTTTATTGAACATTTTGAGGAGCAAAGGATTGACATCTGTCCGATTTTTGCAGTGACAAAAGATTTCGCCCCAGCCCTGTTCAGGAAACAGAGGGGAGCAGTCAGATTAATTGAGGAAAATCTTGGTCACCCTATTATGAAACTCCACTGCATAACTCACCAAGAAAGCCTATGTACAAAGATGTCAAAGTCAGATCTTAATGAGGTTATAGCTACAGCGGTAAAGATTATTAACTTTATAGTTAAGCGATCTTCACTGAACAGACAGTTCCAGTCGCTGCTCGAGGAATTGGATTACGCGTTCAAAGATATCTATCTCTACTCAGCTGTTCACTGAAGTTCAACTTTCTCCAGGACGTTGCACCGGCTATGTTGATGGTCTGCGGCTCAATGTACCTGTGTGAGCAGATATTCTGACACATGGAGAATGTGCTCAGCCCACAGTTGTTTGACCACTGACCACTCAGAAGCATGTCTGCAACATAAATTAACCAACTACAACCCCCAGATAATGGAGCTCAGCCAAGGAAGACAAGGCCAGGGATCACACTGACTGGTAGGCTTATGGTTTGCATACGTTGCAATTTTTACATCTCTGTTTCTCTGAATCAGATGTGGATGTTTTAGTGAGGTAACATTATTGTATAGCCCTAGTACTTTTATTTATGTTTGATTTCTTTTGTCAATTCCAATACATTAATTTGTAAATGAATTACCAAAAGCAGTTATTTGAAATAGTTTCAGTGAATTTGGCTGGGGTGTTTATTTATGAAATTCTGAGTTTGAGGGGCATTAATGACATAAAATTAGTTTTCAATCAATCAATCAAATTTTATTTGTATAGTTTTGCCATCATAATGAGATAAAAACGTTAATTTAAAATGTTGTTCCACATGTTGCCAATATGGATGGAATAAAATGACATGTCTGTTGGAAATATAGATGTGGTTCAATAATAGAAGTTAATGTTAAATAAAATATTGATATGGCACACTAATTGAAAAGAACATTTCAAATTGGCACTTCATGTCAAAAAGGTTGTTGACCCGTGTGTAGGGTTGCAAAGGGGCGGAAAGTTTCCGGTAAATTTCCGGAAACTTTCCGGAAACTTTCCACGGGAATATTAAGCTCGGGAATTTTGGGAATTTTGAAAAAAAAAAAAACTCATTCAAAACTCTATTTTAAAGATGGATGGAATGCAGCACACTCTGCACGTTGCATTTCAACCCTCCACTGTGCATTCATCCATCACATGCACAGATAATTCCCAGCATCCTTCACACTACAGCACGGCTATTGAAGCCTGCTGTAGTGTGCAGGACTAGTCAGGTAAGTTTCCATGATATTACTGGGGAAAATATATTCGATTGAGGATTGTTCATCTGTTCATCTAACCTATTTCCATTCATTTATCCTTCAATTTTAAAATATTTTTACAGACGATTCCAATTGTTTGGCTAACTATTTATATCTCTGGCATTGCATTAGTGTTTTTTTACAAACTTTTTTCTCATCTTATTCTACAGAACAATGCCACATGCACTATCTCATGTGTGGAGACATTGCACCCCATCCAATGTAGAAGGAAAGGCTGTATACATTTGCAAATACTTTGCAAAGACCTATGTTAAGAATGACACAACGATGCAGAAGCATATAGTCAAGTGCCCAAAGTTTCCTCAGGGCTCAAATCAGCCTATGACACAACAAAATGTATATATTGTCTGTATATGATACGGTAAATACATTTAGTATAAATTACCCACAACATTGCCAGTGTATTAATTCCTGTTAATTCCCGTATATTCCCGTTAATTCCCATGGAAAGTTTCCAACTTTGAATATTCCCGGAATTTTGCAACCCTACCCGTGTGAGATGATTAGCATTATATCTTGCATGCTAATTAAGAAACACCACATAATAACAACAGCACATTCAAAAGAACAGCAGTAAATTAAAAATTTAAATTATTTGCAAAAACATTGCACGTCAACAACATTAACAGAGCCAAGGTGAGAGCGCAGCAGGCATTGTTTTTGCAACAAATGCTTTATCATCACAAACACCTACTACACCAGGTTAGGTTTGTCGGTTTAATGTTATATTTAATTACAGTTTTTAGTTTACCTCTTCCATGAACGAATAAATGATCAGGAACAACAAAAATCTTATTTAAGAAAGCCTCTTTCTTTATATAAATAACATCACACAAATACAAAGACATCGCTGTCTTTGATTTACATTCTTTTCACGAATCAGTTAATAAATAAATTATTCATAAATCAAAAACCAACAGCATAACATAAACAGTATTCAATGAGTTCAAACTGTTCAAATTATTCTTTTGATTGAATAATAATTGAGCAACATTTAAATCATTGTCCAGAGAATTCCAAAGTTAAACTCAATACACACAAATACACATCTTGAGTGTGTGCATAGGGATGTTTTGAAGTTATACTCATTTGATATGAATTAAAATAGCTAACGTCCACATTCTATGGTTTAAATTAAAACTCAACTATTATTCATCCTGAATTGGTTTATTGATTTATCATTAGTTTTCCAGATTTGTTGCTTTGTTTATTCTAACTTAAAAGGGATTGTGTATCTGTGAGGGACAACAACACAAACAATATATGGCGGACAAACCAATAAAGCTCAAGTAGAGCACTGTATTCATTAAGTCCATTTACTAATGTCAAATGTCAAATAGCCAGATGTAATTGTTGTGATCATACACACGCACATAGACACACAGACACACACTGGTAATGTTAACAACTTTCCACTATGAATGTGTTGTCGGTGAGATTTAAATTCTGATCCGGCTGCAGATATTCAACATGTCATCTTGATTTATGTGTTGTTTCCTTTGCTCCTTCATTCTGTCTGCATTTTGCTTTGATTGGGCAAGTTGTTCAAAGTCTGTGTTTGTTTATCTCGCTTGCGTTAATTAGTACTTGTACTGTAGTCCTTTATCTGTTAATTATTTCTTCATCTCTGTTTTGCTAAACACTTTTCTCCTTTTTTACTGAATATGTATTACACACTTAATGCTGATGAGTTTTCATGGAAAATATTACCACCAAACAGCTCTGTATTTAGCCTGTAGTACCTGCAAATCCATGGCTGGCTGACAGACAACATACTTTTTGACATCAATAGCCAAACTTATGAATTGAACTGACTACAACTCCATCGCTGTCGCTCTGACTTACAATTAAGAGTCAGCCCAGGTGGGTAATTAGACGATTCCTCCAAAAATACACCAAACCCTTTCCAACGGGCGACATGATTTATGCCGTGATCAGTGGTGAATATTCAAATGATCGCTGTAAATAGACGGCTAAATTAGAAATCAAACCATAAGAAACAATTTGTTGTAATGACAAGCTCCTTCAAAAGACCACAGCATGCCAGCCTTCCCCTGCATCTTGACAGCCTTTCTTCACATCTCAGGCTCCTGACAGGGCTTTGTACGCGCCTTGTCACCTCAAATCTGTCTGCCACTGCTATTTTCTAACCCCCCCGAACACACACACCCCGTCCCCACCCACCCTCAATGCCTCATCTCGGAAACGACACTGTTAACGCTAGATTTCACCAGGCGGCCATTCCCCTGTATATCAGGTGTGGTCCCAATTTGAGGACTCACAGCCATATGTGCTTTTTTTATTCCCCTATCTGACACGGATCCTGTTGACATTACTGATCATTAGTGCGACACATTGACGCTAATTCCTGTTGATGGCCTTTTCCTTTCAGCATCGTCGTAACCTGATTATGCCAATCAGAGTGTCTAATGAGTGGAGAATCTGTTGGCAGCTCACAAGCCCCTCTCCTAAAGCAAACATATCTTTTTTTCCCCTTTACGACAAATAAGATGAAGCTACGTTAACTTCTGGGAACTGAGGGGAGATTCAGTGTGGAGCATCATTACCCTCAAGAAGTTCCTTGCAATAAAACCTTACCTGTAATATAGTTATCAGGAATATGGCTCTTTAGCTGGAAGGCGAAAATACATGATCTCAGCATTAAAGTTAGATCAAAACATAATTTGCACAATTATGTTTTCTTTATGATTTCCTGCAATCTCATAGTTTTAAAATTGTATTAAACCTATCTTACAAATGAAGGAACATGCTGTTTCAGTAAATGTTTCTTACTGGGTTTATTTGGTGGGTTCATTCCTACTGTTTAGTGGTGAAATAAAGGCAAAGTCAGAGGGTGTTTGAACCATTGTGGGTTCGGGTTGCTGGAGATGTTACAGGAATTTAGTCAGATCATTGCACTGCGTGTGGAAGCCTCATGCACTGCAGCCACGGGTATTCACACCTCTCTTATATACAGTGTTCATGAGAATCATCCATATGAAACAACCACTGTACATTGACAATTGAACAGAAGAACCTCCGTAAAGACCTTTTCTTACACTAGTGGCTGTAGCTAAGAAAGTCATCATTATATTCTAACAATCCTGCTTTTCTTGTCCTTTTAAATACAATTTCCCACTGCATTACAAATCTGTAGTTGTTTAGCTTAACCCATAACAGATGAGTTTGAAGAGGAAATACATCACATTAAGAAAAAAAAAAGACGTATACTCAAATGACACAGAAATGACATGACATAGCCCAATGAACTAAAATGTAATACTGTCCAGGGTACAGAGCATAATGTGTGCAATAGGATCCAGAGGGTTTCTGTTGGGGAAGTGTGGCTGAGGAACTGGCTGAGTGTGTCAGCTACTGACTGTGAGTGGGCGATCCTGGCACCTGAAGAAAGCAAGGTGAGAAAGCAAGCGGCCAGACTCAAACCAAGACTTTCAAAGGAGCAGATGAGGAGCAAAGGCGGTTTGGCTGAAGTGTAAATATACCACAAGGTAAAGGGATGTTTTGGCAGGGAAATGGTAAACAAACTGGTCTTAGCTCTGGAGTTGATTGTGAGAAACATTGCAGGAGGAGACTGATCAGGAGGTTGTTCCCAGTCAGCAGCACATACTGGCAGGCAGAGAATACATAATGGGGACAGGGTGAAACACACAGACAGGCCCAAGACCAGGATTTGTTAAGAAACCAGTCAAAAGTTTACAATCCTTAAATAACAATTATACCTATGAAATTTGCATATATATGGGTTAGCGCATTATTAAGCGAACTCGACGCCAAAACCATCGGTGCAGGGCGCATCACAGCCCATGGGAACCAGACAAAGGTTTAACAGGGGGATGGATAGGAGGCGCCTGGCTTTCCTTGGTGCTGCGCTGCGCGGTGCTTCGGAATTGAAATGAAATGGTCAATTTGATTTTTTGGGAGGAAAATGTATCGTTTAGATTAATCGACTAATCGGTAAAATAGTCGACAGGTTAATCAATAGAAAAATGGTTGTTAGTGGCAGCCCTAGTATGCACGGTTAATAAATGAGGCACAGTGTCTTTACCTTCACTCTTATTGAGCTCTTCAAGCAGCCAATCATGCCAAGGGCTACATTTTAAGGTAAATTGTTTTTTCAATCACTCGAATAAGATTAAAATGTAGAACAATATGTGTGGAAAAAATTATAGAAAGCACTAAACAAAGGGGAATATGTTTATTTTCAAATAGTTTCTGAGAGAAGGACACAATAGCATTCGTCACTCAAAGGCATAATCTTCACTTTCACTTTATGTCAGCTGGAAAAAACAAACATTTCCTGCCATAGCGATGAGTTATCACATGTGAAGTGAAACCTCTGTGGGGGGTATAGAAAATATATCTGCCGAAAATATGGCTGAAAGAAGTTGGATGTATCAGGGTGAAGACGTGGATTATGAAAAAGAATGAACTGAAATGATATTTCCTCCCCCCCTGCGGTGTCCTGATCGATGATAGTCATTGATGACATGCATATTGATGAAGCTCAAAGAGGCACATCATTTGAACATTTCATTGTGCCTTCTGTTCTTATATGTGTCTCGAATCTGGTTCCATCTTAACAGGTTTGTTTCTGTTTTTGTTCATTAGCATTTAGGAAATGCACTTTTTAACATAAATATCTGCCTGATAAGTTGCGTTGAAAATGTGATTTCCAGCTCATTGTTGTGTCAGGATAATTACTGTATTAACATCATACTGTATGTGCTTCCCGTATGTAACAGCGGAACAGGAAGAATAGATAATAGAAAAGCACTGTAACTTCTCATCTTAACACCTGGGTGTCTCCTCGTGGCTTGTAGCTCACTCCTTTTCACATCTACGTTCACACTGTGCAGTCTGAAGCCTGATTTACACTCACTGCTCATTCCTGTGTGCAGGTAGAGAAGGAGACATATGGATCTGCACAGAGAGGGAGTCGACTCCTGTAGTACAAATCACAAACTGGGATAGAGGTTTAAATAGTGAGAAAACAGCAGGTGGTTCTGCTCGTTATTTGGCAGGATGGTGGAAACTGAGTATTGGTTGTTGTTTATTCAAACATTTAAGAAGATAGTATACATATATTGCAGAAACTCTGCAAATGTATTCTCGGAACATAGCTTAATTCTGCAGAGTTTTATAATGACCTTTTTCGCATTCCAAAATAGAATGACCATGAGTATGTGATAAATGTAATAAACTCCCCAAAGCTAATTCTCTAGAAACTGCTAATACCATTCAGACTTACTTCTTTTATAAATCACCTGTCTGCTGTTAACTGGAAAGACTTTTGATGTATTAATCATCAAGGAAATGGAGGGGAAATGTTCTGTACTTGAAAAGGCCTGAAAAAGTCACTAAATGTTGCTTATACATTAATAAGCATATACATGACTTCTTCATGTCATATCTGCATTCTGCCTGGAGTCAGCCGCTCTCTCTTTGTGCTCACAGTCACAGTATTTGACAGCCAGATGCACAGTGGAGCTGATTTCATTATGTGTTTTATTGTATCTGTTGTCAGATAATTGTCAAGGGGACATATTAACATGTTCAAACAGTTGGTCTGCTCTACTACAACATTGTCTGACAGCCACACACCGATGTTACAGACAACGGCTGCGCTGTGGCTCTGTGCTCTTTTTGAAAAATGGGTCTGAAAAGTTGGTAAAAATAGCGATAAGCTATTAGACTGCATGTACCTGCAAATTAATTTTAGAAGATGAGCAGCCAATAGGAAAACTCACAGTCCAATTCACACAGCAGCTTTACACAAAACATCCAGATCAACTCTCAAATTAAAAAAGGTGGAGGACTCAGATTTTGTTTTTCAAATAAGATGATGAGTAATGTCCTAGACACATAGTAAGTTGGCAGATACAAATATTCATAATGACAGCATGGTGCATTTTATCTCTGTTAGCCATAAAATGGACATGTTTAATATAATTTAGTGTCTTACAGTATGATATATACATGAGTTCACAGAACCCAGGTTGTTAAAATAAACCATACATCTGATACGATAATGGAATAGACTCATTTTACAGAAACTTGAATAATGCACAAAATAGTGTTATTGATTGCTATTGTTCTTTGTTTAATTATCAACATGAGGCAACTTAGTAGAAACTAGCAGCTTCCTATAAAACCTGATCTGATTAGCACATACTCTAACGCCTGGTCCTTTGCAGGTCACTTACTAATAGATTAGCAGCAACACATAAACAAACTCTGATCTTAGAAAAAACGATTAGTAAACTAAAAGCGCTGGAGACTGCAGTGTCAACCGTGCTGTCTTAATGAGCTGCTGACTGAAACCTTTTGTAATTTCCCTACAATTGAATGGAATGTTGTCCTGCTACATTACAACATAAATTCAGAGGCTTCTCCACCCTAAAAAACATAACATTTCTGTCAATAAACTAAATATTAATTGTAGATTATGCTTAAATGTTTGTTGAGCACAGCATTTTATTCAGTGCAGCTTCTTAAATCCTTTATCCCACAGCTCAAATCGGATGTTTTTAAAGAGACGGCAAGCGTGTGAAGGAAATAACTCAGCGGTTCATTTCTATCTATGTGCAAAGCTTATATAACCTCTATCTGGGATGTTGTGTTTCAAATGGTGCAGCAGCAGTAAACCTGTACTTCACTGCGAGGATTGAACTATACACACTGTTATGCAACACTGTCTCCGACTGATACATGCATTCACTACAAACTTTCTTTGTCAAATTGATATTGGAGAAATCATAATTGCCTCCTGGATTCTGTTTACATTATTTTTGTTTACACAGAAAGTTTGACATCCCAGAAGACGGAGTGGATTTTTTGGTGTTTGACAGCAAAGACAGTTCGAACCTATTCACACATCCAGCAAAGACGTAGAAGCATCATCATCCATTAGGAGTCATGTAAGGCCAATATGAGTTCAGGAAATAACTGTGATGATGAGTTGTAAAGCAAAGTTAGAAGCCGTGGGTTGTGAGTTCTTTTGTCTTTCTTGAGGTAGGATGAGTAAATAGATTTCTCTCTCATGTCCGGTTGTTAATTATAAAAAATAGCTTGGTCCAAAGTTGAAAATTAAACCACCAACTGTCATTTTCTCATATCTGTTGATGTACGGAATTAACAATGTGTAATGTTATCATGTTTGTGTGTGGAAACTAGCTGGCTCTCCCAGCATCCGGTCTTTACGTTAAATACATGTACATATATGTCAAACTGATCGCATCCTGAAACCAGCTCTGTAGTTAATAGATATAAATACTTATACCATTAAGAGGAGGCTGTACTTAAGAAAACAGTTTGGTACATGAGCCCTGGTAAAGAGGCAAATTCTAATTATAGCACTTCTCAGCACAAGCAAAACTGAAATATTCAAGATCGTTGATAGGTTTAGTTGTGCTTGTAGGCAGATTATAATTAGTGAATTTAATAAGCCTGCGTCCCAATACGTCAAATCATTTTGTTGAATAATAAATGTCAACACTTTGTCGTGGGCTCCAGGCCTCAAATCCCCTTTTCAAGACCTCTATTTTGTATTATTGTTAACTCTTTCTGAATAGGTTTATAGGTTTTTCCTCGCTGATCATAAACAAACTATACTTTCGGCAGCATTATGCTTTCTACAAAATTAATTTGTAATTACATAACTGCCATGGGATACAGCGTGGGAACGACATGAAAAGCTCTTAGTTCACAAGAGAGATGATCCAAGTGTTTTAATATTTTCCTGGGCTGAAGGAATCAATCAATTGTATTCATATAGCACCTTTCATGCAGGTTAGTGCAGTTCAAAGTGCCTCACATATCATTGACGATATGGAAATATTACAGACATAAGTAAGAAAACAACAGGAGCAATTAAAAGAAACAATCAATAACAGTTTGAGACTAACACGCACACAATGAAATTGAGATAAAAGATAAATAAATAGAAACATTAAAATGAGTATAATAATAAAATGGTGAGTGTGGAATAAAAACCAAATTAGGAAACAGATAAAAGAAGTTAAGGAAAAATAAGACTTAATATACTGAAATAGAGTGAAATAATAGCCGAGATAACAGATATAGTAAGAATAAAGTAAAGTTATAGTAAAATAAGTTAATAATGATAAGAGAGAGCAAACTGTTAATGTATAAATACATTACACAAAACATGTCCATACAACAATTTTAGTCATAAGTAAGACTGAAGAAGTAGGTTTTAGGTTTACTTTTAAACAAACTGCTCTAGCGGCTACGCAAATAAAAGCTTAAATGTGATTCACCAAAAGTTTTAGTCCGGCACTTTGGTACAACTATAAGACTTGTGCCAGAGGAGCTGAGGAGTCAAACTGGTTCATACCTTCTCAGCATGTGATTCATATATGACGCTGAAAGACCATGAAATGCTTAAAATCAAAATCAAGAACCTTTAAATTAATACTGACAAGCAGCCAATGTAAGGATTTTAGAACAGCTGTCATATTTTCTCTCCTTCTGGACCTGGTCAGCACTCAGGCCGCAACTGCAGTTGATAAAGTGTTTCAGTAAAGAAGCATCTGAATCTCAGTAATAATAATAATCATAATACTACTACTACTAATAATAATAATAATCATAATAATAATTGTTCTTTTTATTATCCTATCTTGAACTTTGGGCAGGTATTAACACTGTCCAAGGAGCTTGTGCAATTTGCCATTTGTCAGTATGCATGCTTAACATAGAGCCATTGTTACCGAGCTCAACAATTTGATATTGAGTGCAAGATTCAGGGCTCTAGCATGTTGGCCACTAATCAAGGGTTGGTGATTTGATCCCCAGATCCCCCAGCCTGCATGTTGAGGTGTCCTTGGGCACAACACTAAACCCAAACTACCTCTGACGGCTGTGTTGGTACTACAAGAATGGGATCTGTGACAGACTAGTGCTATATATTGAAGCAATATATGTGTGAACGTGACTCATAGGAAGTGCTGTATAAATGCAGTTCATTACATTTACAGTAAGTTGTATACACGCCAGCACTAGTGTCTAATAGCTAGAAGCACCATTGTTAATATGGAACTTTAACTTCATGGATTCCCATATTGATTGAAGGAAGAGTAGATGTGGTCATGCATCACATATAACAGCAAGTGGGCAAGGATGCATAAAAAAGAAGAATAAACAATAACGGCCACAGCCAACAAATGGTCTTACACTGGTGATCACAGTATAAGGAGCTGACATGGGATCAATCGCAGATCATTCATGGCCAATTTGTGCAGCGGAGTGACACTGACTGTCATTCAGTGGTAATTACCTAGCTGTGTAGCTTTACAGCCTCCTGTTGAGATGCTTGTAGTTATGACATTGATCAAGGTAATTGTGACTTCTGTTGCAGCAGTATTGCTCTTGTGCATCTTTGATTACAGTGTGTTTACAGCTTGCTCAGAGACGACTCCAGGCCATTATGTTCCAGCTTCATCATCAGCAACCATCCTCCCCCGAGCCCAGAATCTAAGAATCCTTCAGATGGCATACCATCATCGGTAATGTATGTTTGTGTGTGTTTTATGTGTCAGAGAGTGGGTGTGTGGCACTATTTCAGTCTATTTTTCGTCATTCTGTGCTTTATGAAATGTTTCTTTTGAAGGTTGATTTCAAGATATTGAGTTCAGTGTTCACTCATGATATTCAATATGAAAACTACAGATATATAACAGAACCAGTAGGTGCAGAGTAATTATTCTGTGCTTGGTTAACATTGGGGAGGGACTACTTTGATTGATTCATGGTGCAAGTGTAGGATCTGTTCTTTTTGTACTCTTCTTGTACTGCCAACGAGAACCAGGGACGGGGGCACCGGGCACCGGCTTCAACCGTGACCAGGGAGCAGGAACAGCAGCAGACGTCGGCCGGACCCGAGCCCTCTTTGTCGCATCACATCAGTCCCCTCAAACAACCCCTGGGCTACTCCCATCAGTGTTGTCTTGAGAGGGTGGGTGGCGAAGAAGGAGGATGGAGGAGATGGAAAAGAGACACCCCAGAACCAGGCCAGGAGACACTCAAGCAGCAATGTCCACCTCTCCGCCTCCCGACGGGAACAAACAGTCCATGCAGCTGCGAGACCCATCATCATCGATGTGGAGACGACTAATGGGGTATTAGTCTTCTCCACATGTTTTGTGAAACCAAAGCTGCAGACCGCAAAGGAGAGATTGTATTTACCATTGACTCCTGTCTGACAACTGTAGATCATAAATAACAGATGCGATAATAGATAACATAAATGTACTTTATTGATCCAAATTTGGGAAATGTTTGTGTCGCAATAAATTTTCAAGGGCAAAATAGTTCACATTGTTAGATGGTTAGATACAAAATATGACAAAGAGACATGCGTGCAAAATTGCAGAATTTGTTTGAAACATGACCAAATAAATAATAGGACTATTAGACGTGCAGTAAAAAATAAATATGAACATAATATGTACAAAAGGAGGAGCTGAACCAGTCTGTTGGAGAAAGTGCTGCGCTCTCTGTCCACTAGGTGGTGGAGAGGGTATGCAACTTCCTCCACATGATCAATCATGTTTGATAAAGCTAAAAAAAAATTGAAAAAACATCTGAAACACATTTTTATGTCAATGCATACTTTGTTGCTTGGATAAATCACAAAGATAATTTTATAACAATCAGGAAGATTGTTTTATTTATGACAGATTTATATCTGTCAGAAGCTTATGTCATTGACCTTGTGATGCGATTCCAAGGAGGGAGCTTCTGATGACATCAACCCCCTGAAATTATGAGATTTCAGTCACATAATGTCCATGCTAAACTATGGTAGAAGTTGAGTAGATTTTGTTAGAACAGAAAATGAACAGACTGAAGTTGAGGTGTCCCACATTACCCAATGTCTCAGATTACCAAACAAATTCACCCTACTATGAAGGCAACTGGACGTGCTTGTGTACAAGACAGTTCACCTCTCATCCAAAAGGCTTCTTCCGTTCTAACTGACTAATGGGAGGTTTCAGTATTTAACCTCCGTGGGTCTGTACCTGTATTGAGTCCTTATGTTACACAGGCAGGTTGTTGACCCTTCCACCAGTTAGTGGATCAATGGGGTCTTCTGTGTCAAGTTGTGAATGGCATGTGATACTTGAAATTTTGGACCCAACCTGCTATTGAGTCATTAGGCTCACTGGAGTTAGGGTGTGGTTAAGTGTTGGGGAGAGTACTTAGTAACAATTTGTTGTCTTAAACCACTAAACCATCTAATTTTAATTGTCCTAACAGAATCATGAATTTTTTTTTAGCTAATTAAGCATTCGTCACAACTAGGCAATATTGTAGGAAAATTGGGATAGTGTGTCACTCAATGTTTAGCTGATATTTTCAATACCAACCACTTAAGTATTTCAAACATTTACTGTCTCTCTTACTATAACTCAGACAGCAAAAAGCTTCTCTCAGAGACCATATGATTTGTAGGACAAAGAAATAATTTGGAAAAATAAAGGAAGGAGTTCATAAGCACATCACGGGTGTCAGACAGCTTTTCTTCTGTTGTGTAGAAATAACTATTCTGTAAAGATGCATAATATTGATTATGTCAGCCAAAACACACTCATTTGCTGTGTTAATCTAACTAAGTGCACATTTCTTTTACAAACATGACCTTTAGAACATGTTGAGTAAACAGGATCATGGACTCAGTGGGACATAGAACCAAGTATAACAAATGTGGACACATAGGGGTAAGCAACATCTTCCTCTATATTACATTGGATTTATGCCCCCCCCACCCCTCTTCTTCTGCTCCAATAATGTATCTCTCTCTCTCATTGGATCTAACATGAGCAATCTTCAGATATGACCTCAAAGTTTACCCGTAGCCTGGCTATGACATGCACAACTAAGCGGGAGGTATGCTGTACAGATGCGTCACAAAAGCCACAAATCCTGTTAATTATTCAGGGGAGAGGTGGAACAGCCGGGTGCAACAGGCAGAGGCAGGAAGTGATGTATTAACTCTGCTGGGTAGATCACGTTTTTTGGTTAACAGCACCCCGACACCGCCGTCGGCTCTTATCACCATAATCTCTTGACATCCTTATCTGTGTCTTCTACACTTGTGTCACAGCTTTTTCACCGGGAGACATTTGTTTTCTTATTTTAATGTTTGCGTCCTTCACCCACGTCGCTCACAGTGAATCCTGCAGGGGAACCCCTGCTGTGTTCACACATTGACTTCTCCTGGATTTCTATGGATTAATACTAGGAGGCCAGGCGGATAAAGTCCTTCGAAAATCCGGATTGTCTCACTCAGACATTTGCATCACACATGCACCTCCTCCAGAGAAAATGCGGAGGATCTGTGGAGTCCAATCCATGTCTGAAAGCAGCTATAGCTTCCAAATACTGGCAACAGCAACAGCAGCCCACTGATCTCTTTGAGTGCCAATTTATCTGGCCCCAAGTAGAGAATCCAAAGCCACTGGCTCCATGCCACTGATGGGTAGAGATTTTATCTTGTCATTGGCCCCTGGATTTACCTTAACCAGTGGACCCCACTTTTTCTTCTCAAAACATCACATCCACCACAACCAACAAATGTGCAGAATTATATAAAGTCAGGCCTCACCAAAACAAACAAACGATAGATAATCTACTTTCATCTATACTTCATTATGTCTTTCAAACAGCACTAACAGCTTTAACTAACTAAAACAGCTTTGGCAAAACACTGCTGCCGCTATTATCAATGCCACAGACCAGCCCACCGGCACTTAGTGCAGTGTGAAGAGGATTAAAGTCGGGGGTGCGGAAGTGGGAGGGGAATTTTTTGATTTGTTCAGCCTAGGGTAAAGAATAGGCTAGAGGCAATAGGCATGTTCATATTTCAATACACATAATTTATTTAATGAGTTTCGGTGAAAACAACAGGCTACTATGATATGAATCAAATGTTTGCCAGTCTCTCAACTGCCAGACCCCAGCGTGCAGCGGACTAGAACACATCCACATGCATGCATTTTAACAGCACTTACTAATTACATTAAATCATTTAAACCTTTGGCTTCTTGAAAGGCGCAGACACCGGGCACGCAAACACATACATAGCATACAGATAGCCTTCGCATATTGAACAGGTCCATGCGCACAGCGAACAAGAACATATCCAAATACTTTTAACAATACTTTAACCAGTCCAACCGCCACATTCGCAAACCACACAACAACATAGCCAATACATTTGTACAGGCAAATTACTGATTATTGATGAAGTGAAACTGCAGTGAACAGTGAAACTGCAGTGAACAGTGAAACCGCAGTCAACAGTGAAACCGCAGTCAACAGTGAAACCGCAGTCAACAGTGAAACCGCAGTCAACAGTGAAACCGCAGTCAACAGTGAAACCGCAGTCAACAGTGAAACCGCAGTCAACAGTGAAACCGCAGTCAACAGTGAAACCGCAGTCAACAGTGAACTTGGCGCTCCGTTGTTGCGGCAATGAAGTTTCTCATTAGAGATCAAAATGTCTGTGTGAACATTCATTTTATGGTGGACCGTAACCATATTTTTAATCGCTGCAAGTTGGAGAAGGAGCGCTCTGAGAAAGCAACTGATATAGTTAAACACAGAAACAATTGTATGAGTTTTAAAGCCTCCACAAATAGAGCTCTCGTTTGAGGATGGAGATTAATAGACATGATGATCAATCTTCCACTGTGCCATCTTTCAGCTACCTGATGATGCCGTACTGTACGTGACTTCCCGTATATCATGATGCATTGCACCATTTGTATATAATGATTATTTGTTTTTTTAATTATTTCTAAAAACTTCCCTCAGGTAAAAATATCTATATTAAGTATTTAAACTTGAAAAAATAATATATTTTTAAGTTTAAATACCATTATATACTGTATATCTTTATACATCTGTTTTTATTCATCTTTTGGGACGTCCGCCCAACAGGGATTGCTGTAACACCACCAGCAGCGCTACTTCGAAACGGCACTGCCTGCACTTCAAGATGTACATACAGTCAAGAACACAATGATGCCTTAACAAGACTATGAAATTATACATTTACCATCAGGAGTCTATGTCTAGTTTTCTAGTTTCCTGATTAACTCCTTGAGGTCCATAACATGGCATGTATCTAAAGACCTCAACATTCAGGAAAACAACATGTGTCTCCATATTATTTTGAGTGTGTGGCTCCTAATGGGCAAAAGGGTGCCCATCAATGCAGTACTCTGATGGCTATTGAACAGAGGAAGAATGTAAGCTGCTCCACTAATCAATTACATATTATTTTGCTAATATATCAACTACGTCAAACATTTTGTTTCCAATTCTGTGCACAAACCTATTGGACACAATTCCATAGACAAATGTTAAATTTGGATCAAATGGACCTTTGATCCAAAATAATTCATATTACAACGTTATGTCCTGGTTTGAGTGTGACCCTGCAGAGGAAGACCACACTTGGTTTAAAGGTTAAACAGTAACTTCTGTGGCCACCGAATACCTGAATACTTGCAGTCACCATAAAAATGTTTTAGCTCTTGAGAAGATGGCACAGTGTTCAGCATTCCAACATCACCTTGCTTGTCTGCAGTAGTTGCTATTAGCATTGGTAGTAGTATTATTGTTGTTGAAATTCACAGGCCCTCTTTCATCCTGGGCCCCCAGGCCATGCCAATGCTGATAGGGTTTTTTATCTCATCTGAACCAAGTGCTGTCCAGGCGGCTGCCATGCTTTTTCATGGTTAAACTGATTTCTTCCTGGCAGCTTGGATTTGGTAATGTCGTGAGAGCTGTGTGTGGAGCTCCTTGGCTCAAATCCAGCTGCGCTGGCAGAAGAGCAGAGGTCGTTTTTAGCCACTGCTGAGCAAAGTAAATAAAACTTGGTGGATCTGGGTTGGCATTTGCTCTGTGTCAACAGGGAGTACAGTTACAAGCAGACATTAAAAGCACAGCAACAAACCGTGAGCTGTGTCTTTTCAGGGGGAGAGATAAAAGAGTACATTTGTGGATAACTGAGTGCAAAGCCGAGCGCTTGTTTTTCACCAGCTCCCTAGTGGCTGTTGTCTTTGTTTCTTGTTAAACAATCAGCAAAAAACAAGAGACAGAAAGGAAGAGGGAAAAACCAAATGACAAATTATTTTAAGAGTGTGCACAAAAATACTGCAGGCAGACAGAGTGTTCAGTATGTGTGTCTTCATCTGTGCAAATTGGAGGTGTCTGAGCCGTCCTTATTGACTGTTAGAACTGGGACGGTGTTGGGGTTACCGAGATCAATGCTAAGACAGTTTGGTCAGCAATGCAACTTTCCAGAACACTCATCCAGGCCATAAGTACACTTAACAAGATATCAGACTGCACAGAAACAAGTGGAGTCTGGAATACACTGTGGGCGTCACAAGTTCACTTCGAGTTGGTTTTATTTGACAGCCTGGGATTTAAGTGGCCATTTTGTGTTTTGAAAACAAGACAACCGCTAAAGGGAAAACTGGTCTTTTTGGCGAATTAGACAACCTTCAATGTGGTTTTTTAAACCTCTCTGTCATGGTGATGGTGGAGTGGTCTGTGTAGTTCCTTTACTGAGAGCAAGAGCAGAACTTAGATTTCAAATGTGGATCACCATTTTCTCTCATAATTCTACCCTTTATGAAATGGATTATAAAAACAAGACAAAGTGGTGAAGTTGATCTCACAACAAATGTGTAAAATTGCAGCCATTATAGAGATAGGGGGGGGGCTGCACAGATGATGCCCTGACATCAACCTTTCATTCTGCTTGTATATACCAAACATTTGTAGTTTGTAGCCTATGGCTCCTGCACATGTAGACTCCACTTTTTTCCTTTATAACCTGTAATTATTTGAAACGCTTAAAAAATCTCATGAGCTATGTAGAAGATGATAGAAGAATATAGATCTGTATTGAATGTGTGCGATACATTTGAGAGGTAAAGCCATTGGAAGGATAGCAAACTGCATGAAGGATATAATTATATTTAATGTTAATAATGAGTTTTTCCATTAACACTGCTCCTGAAGCTCCTAAAACGGGCCGTCAATGGTTCGGCCGATAATTCCGCAGAAACATGATGTGATATAATATCACAACGACCCACATCTGCATAGTGCACGCCGAGTGACTAATGTAGCAAAGCCAAGTAATGCAGGAGCAGAGGCCAATATGTGGTAGAATACCAGTCACAGCGGGATCAAAAATCATGTTACTGATCATATAGGCATGAAATCAAACATTTGTAGTTGTGGCCTTTTTAATAGAGAAAGTCCACATTGGCAGCTAAGGCTGGGAGCAGCAGTGCTGTCAGCATGGAAACCACATCACTGCTGGTAGTTGTAGCACACAGACAGGCGTTATATGGCTTCTATATCAATTACTTTACAATCAACAATCAATCACCTAACTAAACTTAAAGCATTACAGGAAGTTCGTCATCACTGTGTGTGACTATAGTTAAACACAGGTAAAGAAAGCAGCGAGTTAAACCAATGTTCTTGGTCCCCTACATTATTAACAGGATTTAGCAATTCATGTGTTGTATGAAGCACAGTTGTGGCCTCACACTCTTTAGAAACAAATCTTATATCATCTGTCTTCTGTAATTCGGGGTCTGGATGTTTATGGTGAGGTGGGGGCGGGATATTCGGGTTTAATGTGAATGAGAGAAGCGAGTGGAGATGGAGTTGGATGGGAGCCTGGGAGCTTGACTTTCTGGCTCAGGAAGCAGAGTGGGTCGTTCACTAATCAGAATGTGAGAGGTTTGATCCCTGCCTCTTCCAGTCAGTTTGTCAAAGAATTCCTTGGAACCTGAACCCCAAATTGCCCCTAGCGGTAAAACCATCAGTTTGAGATGCAGAACTAATGACATTCCTCTGAGACCAACCTGCACTTAATGAGCAAACTAGCATGCCAACACATTGATATCAAATGGTGAATAGGATAGCCATTATACTTGCTAAATATCTGCATGATAAAATTGCATGTAAAATTATTTTATGTTTTCTGCTATGTTGTTCATGTCAGGTAAGTAAGGTAGCATGAGGAAAGTGTTATTTGCTGTTAACTTGGAATATTGGTTGAGGAGAAGACACATTTAAAAGTGCAAGTCTGCATTCATGAGGGGCTATGGGTCATGAAATATTAAATATACCTGATGTTGTCAGCTTAACGCTGTGTTTGAATAACTTTTGGAAGAGCTTCATGTTTGTAAATGGATAAAAAATGGGCTCTGTTGTAGTGCTGAGTGGACAGCTTTGGGAAGGTATATGTAATTCATAATGCATTTACTTTTTCTACGTGTCTGGCTCTCTCACTCACTGTTTGGACCTGTGTGTACACTGCCGCCTTCTCTGTGTGTGGGTTGGATTAAACAAAGTCTCAGATTTCACACGTTTTTGCCCCAGACGTTGAATTCCATCCGGTTTCAAGCTCCAGTGGTCAGTCTGTGGTGAATAATCAGGTGCTTTGTACAGTAAGTTCTGCATATATTGCACAATACTAAATATGCCCAAAATTACAAGAAGGTGCATTCTTCATCATATGACATTGTTTGACTGTAGATGGTAAAACAAACATCAGGTAGAAGAATAGAGAATCTGGATCTGTCCTCCAGGATGAATACGCATACATTAAGTGCTGTATACATGCTGGTGAGAAGTGAAGAGCAATAAGATGTGAGGATATGTAGTAAGAAGTAGCTCTGGTAATATAGCATTTTTATTTATTTATAAATCAATTTTTGTACTCCTTTACACACTTGCTTTTGGAACTGGGAACCTTTGCAGTAGAAGAGGCCAGGGTCAATATTAAGTCCCTGCTTAGAGAGTAGTACTTAATGGAAGTACAAGGCAATTTGGGGTGGGGCTTGCAGCTTTGTTGATGCTTGATATGTCAATGACTCCAGCACTTTAGTTCAGCTGGTTGATCTCTGCAAAACAGTTTGTAAAGTCAGTTTCTGTTCTTTAAGTCCAGCATTTCAGATGTTGATTTAGTCTGTTCAGACACGCCCATATTGTATGTGATTAGACCACATATAATGGGCTTACTGTCAGTGGGGTTAAACATTATAAATAATGTCATTTAAAAGAGAAAAAGAAAATAAGACATTATAGAAAGAAGGATAGAACATCATAATTATTATTATGAAATGAAAATTCCCTATGATACCAAGTTTGATGTGGCAAAACAATAAACATGATGCAAATGTAATCAACAAACTTGATTGAACTGATACCATTTAAGGAATAAAGTGATATTATATATTAGTCCATGTTAGTCATTGTTAATAACTGTCAGTCTGTATTTCAAACAAGATTTTCTCTCAGAATGAAAATTGATAGAAAAAGATTATCCCAGTATAATCTGCTGCAAATCAAAAGCTTTAACAACAGTGATGTCAAAGCCAAGACAACCAAACACCGTCACTGCTGTGGCTGCACAGCAAAAAACAATCACATTGTCCATAAATCATGCCGGATCATATCTGATGAGATATTAGGTCTTTACAGGAAGGACATTGGGGCAGATTTTTTGTTTATCAGAGATATGGGGATTATCTGGTATTAGCAGTGTGGAGCTGCTGTCCCACAGATTTGCTGTCTGTAAATAAGCACCAAAGTTAAGTTGTCCAGGGCTGAAAATAACAAGGGAAAGTTTTATAATTGTGAGGTGGCAACAAAGTCCTGTGTCATGTTGCTTTGAGTTTTGAAAGTCAAAACTGTATGACTTTGATTTTTCTCCCTCAAAAATAACTAATATTTGCCACGTGTTAAAAACGGACACAGAAACTTCTCATAAATGCTGTGCTGTTAATTCATGCCCCAGACACATTTGTAAACAGACTGCATCAGAGCTCTTTTCCAGAAGAAAAAAAACCTGCATTAAATTACGCTGACATTTATAATAACTGAAGTGACCAGAAAATTAAAGAAGGGAAACGGTCAAATTGTGTATCCATTAACCCTCTGAACTCCAGTTTATTGGTGTTTTTCACTGCAGTTTTAATTCCTGCAGCTCAGGGGAATCAGCACGATCATGGCTATATACGTAGAGGAAACTCCAAGATGTCTTTTGAATAATAATAATGTAAGGCAGCAAAGATAAAGTTAAGTTAAACAGTTAACTGGAACTGAATTTATTGCTATTTCAAGCTACTTCTAATAATACGTTTGTACTGATTGGACGTAGTACCACAATCTCTGCTCAATCCTGTCAGGTTTGTAGAGATTTACAGGCTCTTTGGGTCTCATTGGGATCCTTCTTTTCCAGCCTGGAACTGTTTTAGCTACTTTGCAGTGTTGCCAGAGTGGACAGTACAGGACCAGAGACCCCAAAAATACACAGACTCAAAACAGATCTAATAAAACTGGAATACAACACTGACCTTCACAACTGTGCTATTAAACTCGGACTTAAATGCCTCTGATGCCTTTTTATCAGTTCTGAGATGTTGCTGCACATCAGCTACAGTCCTTCTCCAGAATAAAATGAGTCTGAATATTTTCTGACCGGACAGTAGGTAACTCCATATATCAAATGCCCACACAGATGAAATACCATAGCAACAAAACCTGTCGAAACATGATGCTTGATCCAGATGTTCAGAAGGTTTTGAAGAAGTTTCTGCACAACAAGAAAAAGAAACCAGTGTGTTGAGTGATGAAGAGACTGATCAAACTTTCAAACATTCAGGAGGGGAGCATTTGATGGTGAAGGATTCATTTTTAGTGCAGTAAATAGGGAGTGGGACAGAGATAGTATGATAGTGTATCCACCAAAGTGTTAAGGCTCATATTCAGCACCTTGGCTGTTGCACAATGAGACACTGTGACATGAAGAACAAAATGGCTAATTTATTGGCACCAGAAAAGGACCCGCCGACTAATGCATCAGGACTGAGGTTGTCAGGGGGCTATAAATAACTGGCATCTGCTGCAACTGTGCTCGATACCAATAAAGAATTGAAATGAAACACGGCTCGGACTCATAAAAGTGCTGTACAGATTTATGCCACCGTGTGAATATTAAGTGGTGTCACTTATTCATTTAGCTTTTTGCAAACTGACAGCCGACGGAACTCAAAGTAGAGTGACAGGCAGGCGGACCTCCGGGGAAACAAGAGGACAGATATGGAGGGATGAAGGGATGGTGATGATGCATCATTTATAGCGTCACTTTACTACTCCATTTGCTCTACTTTGTTTTGTGCGTGTTTTTTTTTTTCCTTTTCTTTGTCGCGCTTCTTCTTCCTCTGCAGATCGTTGTTTGTTTTTCGAGTGCCTTCCCTTGGGGATTGCCTGAGTAAGTGCCTACGCGAGCGTGACAAGCACTTAAGAGACTGTTGAACGCCCCTGTGGATATGAAAACCAGCCACTACCACACGAACACACACCTAGTCACACACACACACATAACTCATAGATTTTGGATCATGTGACTGTCATACTGGTAGCAAATCCAAAAACATTTTGCTTGAGGAGATGATACATTTGATCTGATCAAACAGAGATTGACCTCTGACCCCTCTGAATCCACTATATCTTGTATCTCCGTGTGCTCTCCTGAAATGCTTTAAATCCACCATTCCTTCCCTCCCGTCCCTGCGTACCTCTCTGTCCGGGTCTATTTCCCTTAATATAAAAATCTAATTCACCTCACATACAATTAGAGGAGAGCTGATTGGTAAACTGAGTGCAGGGCTTTAGCAGGGCTTAACCTTGCATGCCCTTTCTTTGTTTTTTTAGTTTTTTCAAAATCATTTCCATGTACTGCCTCTATAGCTTCATGCTCTGGATTATGGCGGACATCTGCAGCTACATCAGCAAGCCTGAGAGTCGACTCATGTAAACAACAGGAACAAATTACTGTTCATTTTAAGATCTCTAAAATGTGACCGGATCAGCACTGTTTAAAGACTGTGAGTTCATTTTACATGTGTATTTTTATACATGGTATAAACACTTTGTAATTACTGGTTTTAATAAGAACCCTGTGTAATTTGTAGCTGTTTTATTTGCCAGTAAAAGCATAAACTGATGTTTTTGATTTCTGGTGTTTTTTTCTTCTTTTTTTTTTTGTCATTACTGACCTCGACATGACTCACCATGCGGTCCCATGTATTCTGGATAACCTGCTGTTATTTAACCCTGTCAGTCCCAGAGGAGTGCTGGTGTTTAAATGAGACTCTTTCATGAACTGGCAGTGACTGTATCGACCTTGCTCCTAATCATTCTTGCTTGTGACACCCCCATGTGAGTTTTTATGGTAATCCAAGCAGCATACGTCCATTACTTTTCAGTTTTGCATTGATATTCTGTAACAATCTCATTTATTGATACGTTAATTATTTATAGTATGTCTATTGTGTATTTTATATCATTTAGAATTTGCATATATTTATACAAGACCATGTACTGTTAAATATTCACTTGAGTAGAAGGAAATTCACTTTTTATAAAAATGGAAGTATAATCATATAAATAACACCAAGAACAAAGCCACATTTCAACAGCATTTCACAATGTACATGTTGTGCTGTGGCCGGAGAAAAAAAGATAATTGGCGGCTGGGGAGAAGGTAGAGCAGGTCATGATCAGTTTGATC